>NC_054744.1:43908326-44158326 GCF_018143015.1 Lytechinus variegatus | reverse complement strand
GAATTTCAATTATTTGATTTGTGACGTCATATGCGAGCAGCATTCCTACACAGCGAATGGTAGAAAATCAATGAAATGTCATTTTCTCAGAAAATTGAAAATGGTTTTCACTGTAACTTTTGTATATCAATAGACAAATGATTTCACACCAGATCATGAAAAGAAAACAAAATTAAGTCATCAGGAACCATACAAAATTTGAAATTCATACATTTTATATTACATAACACATGGGGCAGCTGCTCGTTTATGACGTCACAAATCCAAAATTTTGAACTCTAATAACTTTCTTACTCTTTAACGGATTTTCCTCAAACCTTCACCAATATTTTTTATTATTTTTTATGCTATTTTTACAACAAAGTTTTCTTCAGGGTGAACTTTCTCTTTAAATGGCCATGTAGAAACAAAATGTGAAAAAAGTGCCAGTCCCATACGAAAATGGTCGCATATTGAAGAAATAAAGTCATAAAACTTGAATGGTTAATCTTTTTTATTCGTAATTTCTGTATAGTAATATATTGTTTTCTTTCGATTTTCTATCATGAATTTTATTTGATAAATAATTGATGATATTCATTTTTAACATGAATATCTTACATCAGGACAATGATGTAAGAATGCTGTGCTGATTATGTATTTTCCAGTATGAATAAATGCAAATAAAAATCAATCAATCAATAAATGTTTCAAAATCTATAATACACCTGATTAAATTCATACAATTTATGTATACTCATTAAGGAGTCGATGTCGTCACATACACCCATTATACATGTTATAAAACCCATCTATTTGTGTAATATTGTCTGAAATATCACAATTTTCGACGCATTTAAAAAAATGATATTTACCTAAAACTGATCATTCCATATACCATGGATAAACATGTGAGTAAAAGGGGGATGCATGCGTGTTTCCAAGAACCTATTAAAGAAGAAGTGAATGTATGATTTTTTTTCTAGCGTGGGAGGTGAAACTGATTCTGAAGTGCATATATAAACATCAAACGCCAGTTCTGGCAATTATGTTAGAATCCAATGCAATGACATCCAATATTTTTATATTTACACACACACACACACCCATATTATATATATATATATATATATATATATATATATATATATATATACATATTATATATATATATGATTCCGGTCGAAAATGTTATTTGCTGAGAAGATGAAAACACAAGCATGGCATTCTAATCAGATTTTTTTTCCAAGCAATAACAACACACTGTCCCATCTGCACATATCTTTGTTGGTCTCCAGTGTGACAATTGTCATCTTAGATTTCATAACTACACAGATTAACATTTATGAAAATAAAAACCATATCTAGATCTACCAGGATGTGGTGGCAATTAACCATGAGTTAAAGAATTTCTCACGATCGATTTGCTACAACTATTTTCCTTTACCATTAGTTTGCATGTCAAGGGACACAAGAATGAATACGACTTGTTCTTATACTAGGTCTATCCTCAGGAAATGTTGGAACTAATTATCTACTGATTCGCCATCGGATTCAAACCCACAATCACAACACAATGGCAGAAACACGTGATACACCCGTATCGATGGCCCTTAGAACAGGTAATGCCTCCAGATCTCACTATCCGGTTGCCCGCTGGGGCTGAAGATTATCCTTGACATTTGTGCGAATTTGTCACCTTGAGAACAACGTTGAATTCTTCCCAAACTAATTGATGACGATGCCCCGGGTCGTCAATGCTTTATAGAAGATATTCAAGTTACCGTACTATGTTATTTACTGCATTCTAACTAGTTGTACTTGAGTAGCTTGCCGCTGGATATTGTGAATAACGAACTAAGTCTAAGACCCTGTTTGAGGGAGGGGCAGCATCGAGGGGTAAAAATATCATAACGTTTCCATTCATTTGAGTAACAAGACTTTGTGAATATCTTCTGACTTAGTTTTATCGTTAGGATACAGAATGACTAAGGTGTAATCATGATGAAAACGCTCTCTAAGACCGAAACTCTCAAGAGTATACGGAAATCGATCCTGCCCATGTTTGATTATCAAATTGCATTTTCAACGATGTATCAACGCGATATTTTCCTTGAGTACTCAAATTCCTCGAGTAGATAATTACTAAAGCTTGTCACACAATCATTTACACTATAAGCAACTATTCAATGTTTAAATTGTGGAATGCAATCCTAGTTTCTTTTCCCTGGCGTTTAGCTTTACATTCACTTTTACGCTAGATCTAATTTTAAAGAATGTGTCGGAATATTTCGCGTTAGAGGCTTTCTCCTTGTTCTTACATGCATGATGAAGTTCGATCATAATAATTTTGTTACATGAAGCAGGTTTCCATTACTAAGAAACCTGATCGTCATTCTCTGTTTTAATCATATCTTGCCGTTTACTTTTGACCAGAATCTAAGAAGAACGAAAACTTTTTAAAAAAGTAAGTAGAAAGTGATGAAAAAGAGCGAAGTTGTTCTATTTACCGATTTTTATTTAGCTTTAGAATGATACAATGATAATCGAAAGTAAGAAAATAATTGTTATTTTTGTTTCTTTATTGGCGTCAAATTAGGTTTTGTTTTCTTTAAGTGGCCAGCAACCCCAAAACCAACAATTGGTCGCCCGTAATGAAATATGAGATTTGTATTGAGCTTGAGAAACCACGTCCTACACTTATGGGTAAAAGTGCTCCACGAGGGTAATTATGTGTCCAACCAACATTGGGCACTGGGCTTTTTCATTTATCCAGTGTGATTAAAATTGTGTCCATTGTAAAGTGATTGATCCGTATTTCCAAACCTTGCTGGACACTATGTTTCTAACATTGGGAAAAATATTGCCCCAAATTGGTTGGACACATAATTACCATCGTGCTGGTTAAAATTCATCCAATATTTTGTTTCAGTGTAAAAATGATGAATCACTTGTCGAAATCGATCAACAATAGCCTACATAAGTAGATGATTGCTTGCGTAAAAAAAGTCACCGAGACCTTCAAATTAAAAAAAAAAGAATAAAAAACATTGTTCGGAGTTCGGAAGTTCATTAAAATTTTGAGAAGTTTGCAAAATCTTGTTTGAAAGAAATTCTTTTACCTTCTAGTTTGTCCAGATAACCTTCCCTGATGAATTTGTGTGGGCTTTGAAGTGGCTGGTCACTGTATTTTTGTCATATAAAATGTTTCAGTATTGTAATTGCTTCAACCGCATTGTTATCTATCTGTATCTTACTGCTCACCGTAAGTAAAGGCGATTAAATTTTATATTTCATATTTTATGTAAAATATCTGTTATAATTTGTGTCGTTTTACATTGTATGAGTCTTATGTTGAAAATGTGAACTTCAAAAGCGAGCAAGACAGAGATACGGAGAAAGGAATGCAGTTAGGGGTTGGGGAAGGAATGCATGTACATCGAACAAGATGGGTGTGAATGGATGAAAAATTAATGAATTCTGAATCTGCATACCTTGAGGTGTTTGTGGCATGTTACATTATACACCTAATGGTCTACTTATCTTATGCATGCTGACATACCGGTACGTGTTTGATACCACAGATCGTAAGTTTATGCATTAAAGTTGACTTCATCAGATATGGAGTGTACCCAGCGTCTGTAGTCTACTCATAAGTATTTCTTTTTTTTATAAACATACAGCAGAAACGATACATGATATTTGTCAAGACCTATTTATATGATTCATATGTTAGGTCATGCAGGTAGTAAAAAACTGTTAATTCTCCTATACTTCACATTGCAATTATATCAGAAAGTATCCCTTTTCCTGAAGAAACAAAAAAGTATCAAGATGAAAACTTTTATTTTGTTGATAATGTACTGATCAACAGTTTTCCTATACCCTCAAGGTGTTGTGGAAAGTGATTGACAATCTTTCTAAGAAGGCAATCCCACTATGGGAGTGCTTACTGCAGAAGGCATTAGACTTGACCGATCGTTGATATCGCCGATGGGGGTAGAAGCAATAAAATACATAAACATCCGCCTTTTTTTCTCAACTCCTTTTCTGATGGGATTTTCTTGTTTCCCATTGGACCGGCAGATTTCTCAGGGATTGCTTATGTACAAATCGACTGGATGTTTACTGATGTCGGCACGATGTTATCGAAGGAAGTTATTCGTATATAGTACTGACTGTAGAGATAGCTAGTGCAATGCACGTCCCATTGATTTGGCGACGTTAACGTCGACTTCTAACAATCGATAGTTGATATTTCACCATTTTGTTTTAGCACAATACACGAAAGGAAATAAAACACCGGGCAAATTGATGATTAGAAGAATGATTCTCGAAGAAGCCTAAAATCTACCCTGAATATCGGATTGAAGAGTAAATAGCTGGTAACTCACATGATGGATGATGCAATAAGAACTGAGGAATAATTAGACAAAGACAAATGATGATGTCAAATTTGACTACCAACTACTATGTCATCCCATTCAATTTGAACAAAGAGTCGAAGTGTTCGCGTTGTGTGCAATCGTGTGTGGGGGTGTTTCGTGTTTGATGGTGTGTGGATATGGATGATGAGAGAATGTTTGTAAAGAAGTAGATTTGCTTATCGGTATTATAAAATTCGTTACGTCTAAATTGATTTATTTTATAATTATTCTTTGTAATTATATCATCTTATCTTTTTTTTACTTTATCAATTTTCTTTTATAATGCTTTATATTTGCTTTTGGTTTTACTTTATAATTTTCCCCTTTTTTAATGTCATTTTGTTTGTCTTCCTACTTTATTTTCCAGGGTTCCAGGTGTATCGGTTGGGTGTGAGGAGGAATCCTCAGGCCCCGGTTATCAAGTTTGCTTATCTCTTCACTGGCAGCATTCCAAATTGCCGAAAAAATATTAGTAATTGATAAACAAACAAAATATGTGTTTATATATGAATATGAATATTTTAAATTCATGAAAATTATCAAAATTAATGAAATTAATCCAGAACCATTATATTAAATTAGAATGATTATCTTCCGAATTCAATACAGAGGTTTTCGATTGCAAGAATGAGATTTCTGGAATATCTGTTTACTTAAAAGAGACATAAAGAGCTGAATATATTCAAATTTTGAGGAAAATAATTAACCCATAGATTCTCTAAAATAACATGAACCTTCTAAAATCAAACGTATGAAGCATCAATTTAGTTCATACTTTAAAGCTGCATTATCCAATTGATAGGTTAATCTTTTAAAAGGAACAACTAATTTCACATAAAAATGATCTAACAAAATCTTCCTCAACAGTATAGAAGACGTAAAGACATGCTTGGCGAATTCGGACTTAGCGCAGTTCCAACATGTCATTATGCACTCATTGAGAGTCATTAACATTTATTAATATTAGATGCAGGTGATCTGCTATTGAGTATAATTCTAGCAAGCAAGAAAAATAAAATAATGATCAAAGGGGGAAACAGACGTAAGGGTGTTTCACTAAGATAAAGTGCGACTTAAAGAAGCACTCAATTTCCCAGTTGCTTGTGGTAGAAAAAAAAATGTATTCATAAAATGGGTTCAAGCCAATAGCGAGTGTATGCAAGTCACATGTCATGGTCGTGCATGTATTGTGCAGCACTATGCATATTGGATACATTACCGTGTTTACACTTGATCTACTCTTTGGTTCAGAATCAAAAGCCGATGCAGAAGCTTGTCTGAAATTCTGGGATATTGAAAAGCCCGATGACGTTTATTCTGCTTCTTTGTTGACTTTTTATTCAACAAATGTTCATGATCAACTGTTTTTCCGATTATCCATCCATGGAAGTTTAATACTATGAATTTGATATAAATATAGTTTTTATATATATGTCTCCAAACTCTCCCCAACCCATTTGTGCTAAAGGACAAATTTTAGTTAGTTCAACAACTTAATGTGTTTTTCTGGTAAAACGGATCATTAACGGGGAATTACGGGGAATGATGAAGTCGTTCGGCATGGTCTATTAAAAAATGTATTGCTACGGCAAATGGTTTTTGTCAAGATTCAATGCCCATTAAGCGTCTGTAAATTGAGCATTTTATGGAGTTTAATTAGTTTGTGACTGTATCGTTCCTATCAAATAAGAGTAAATCTCCCTATGAGAATGATCTCGACGGAATGAAAAAAAATCAAGCTGTTATGCTATGGAAGTCTTTTCTCGTTATTATATTCTCACTTCGTTTATTCAAAGTAGACTCCTTAAGTTCTTATAAGATCTCGTGGTCTAGATTTTACACACATAATAATTGGTATTATATATCTTCAACCACCCCCTTAACAGGTCCTACGAAACACCCATACACAGTTAAATAGACGTGTTTTGTACGTATCATGATATGTAAATTCAAAACTGAAATTCCGTTTGCTTTTACACCATCGGCTATGTGCGAAGCTGTGTAGAATAACAACAACAACAGCAACAACACCCATAGGCGGCGGAAGCGGGGGGGACAGGGGGGACGTGTCCCCCCCTAAATTTGAGGAGGGGGGGACGGTCCCCCCTCTTTGTTGTTGATGACCTTTTTTTTTTTTTTTTTTTTTTTTGCTTGTCAAAATTTTTTGGGTTGTCCCCTCCTAAAATTTGTGGCTTTCGCCGCCAATGACAACACCCCTCTTTGATCACATCAATAATTGACAATCGATATTCCATTCAATTCCACATTTATTTCAAAAGTTGAAAGCATTCAAACATTTCAAAAGGTTATAATGACGGAGGTAGCAACTCAGTGAGCAGAGCTTGTGACGAGTGCACCAATACATTCACCAACTTCTTCCTGCATGGGTGTATTACGCTAGATAGCATATTATCTCGTCCCATAATGTTCTTGTCGATCATGACAATAACAAATACGAAATTCGCGTAAAGCTATAGACCAATTTCACGGCCGGTTTATGTATTTGGCCCTCTATCGGCGACGCCATTGCTGCGGTGGGCAAGTGCGCTGACCGCGATTGGCTCTGTGTACAAATTCAATGAAAGATTACAGATAAGCTCTGATATTTTGTCATTAACTTCATCATAAATCAATAAAATACAGCATGGACACCTGGGTAGACGATGTAAGACAATGGCCATATCTGACCGATGAAGGTATGATGAATTTTTGCACTTTGGCTACTTTTCCCCCTTAGTTTTGTCAGTAAAAGTGAGTTGATGATGACCAAGAATCGCTGTTGGTTTTCATCAGGGAGCTCACTTCTTGTTGCTAGTAAATTGTGTTAGAGTAGCGGGAGAGTGAACGAGACATAGAGTGAGAGAGCGAGAGAGAGAGGATGAGAGAGGGGAGAGAGTATGTGTGAGAGGAGGGGGATAGTGAGAGGGGAGAGGGGAATAGTGAGAAGGGGGGATAGTGAGAGAGAGAGGGCCGGGGGGGCTAGCGAGAGAGTGTGTGAGAGAGGGAGAGAGAGGGATAGTGTAATACAGAGAAGGGGATAGTGAGAGGGAGAGAGAGAGAGGGATAGTGTGAGATAGAGAGGGAGAGAGAGAGAGACTGATATTTCCATCTAAGCATGATCAAATAAATCCCCCCTCCCTCCCCCCACAAAAAAACACCACCACCACATTTTATGCAGGCCTATAAGTATCCAAAAGGAGGGGGCAAGGCAAGAGAATAAAACAGAGAGGAAGGAGAAAGGAGGAAGGGGAAGAGAGATCCACTGGCGACGCATTCCTTCATCACGCGGCCTGGAAACCTATGCAGGGAGTACGGCTTCACACACAAACAGGCTTCATGAGTCCATGGCGAGTGAATTTCACATTCACTTTGCTTCCAATCCCGAAGCTTTCTCCAATTGTTGTGGCAATTGAACACAGCACAGCTGCGACCTGAACTTCTCCGATTAATGCTCATTGTGAATCTTACAAGAAATCTGCTCAATTGGTCCAAAATAAAAAAAAATCGAACGAATGTACCAAATACCCTATTGACTTGTGTACTATAAAAGTTGATTCGCCCACCGCAGCATGGCGACCAGTCTGCTGCCCTCTCACGTTGTGAAATTGGTCTATAGGGTTACACCAAAACCGCATTTTCCGAATAAATTCGTACCGATTCTGCCCGAATACGTCCTGATTTCTATGGGTTTGATGGTGCATGATTCAAAACTTATTCCTCTCTGATTCGGGGAGCTACCCGAATAGATACGAATCGGTGCCGATCAGGTCCCGATTCAGTGCGGAATTGCTCAGAGTTGACCCGAATCATTTTTGCTATCCCGAATAAAGCCGAATGCCATCTGAATAGGGGCAAGAATCGAGCCGAAGGTGCCCAGAATCGAGCCGAATTTCGCCCGATTGTTCCTATTACAGCCGAATGACGATCTGAATGCTGACTCTAATCGGAACGAATATGGCCGAATGCGCCAAGTTCTGACCTTACGCCCCGAATGATATGAATAAGTCCGAATCTGCCCAGAATACTCCGAATGCCTCTTCTAATCCAACCGAATATCATCCGAATACATCCCAAAGGTGGCCCGAATTAAATGTTTGTGGCCACATTCGGGAGTATTTTGGAGGGTATTTGGTTGATTTTGAACATTTCAAAACGAGCCTAATTCCTCTGCAAAAGTTCCCGAAACCTCCCTGATTTTGTTTTCGCATTTGCGGAGGAAGAACAGAATACCCCCGAATCCACCTGAATACGTGTATCCGGGTGGATTCGCAGCTGATTCGATCCAGGTGTAACCCTAGCCTTAGGCAAGCATAGTTAACGTGCATTTATAATGCTGCTATGACACCTTTAAGGGGTTTGGGGGCCCGATTAGTTTACGACTAGATCACGCATCGAATTGTGCCACGTCGTTTTATGCCGTGAAATGTGCAGCCAGTATGGAACAATGATTGAAGTGTCCCGCCAAAATTTTAGATTTTTACAATCATTCGACCCATTCGCAAACTGCGCAACCTCGTTTGGCCATGTCCTGCCATGGCAGAGTGAGACGCATTTTACGACTACTAGTAGTTGACGTCTAGTACACGACTAGTTCACGACTTTTCCAAGACTAGTTCACAACTAATTTACGCGTATCCAATAGGTTACGCATATTCCCCGCAAATTTCAGAGTTGTTCGCCTTAAAGATAGACGAATACGACGTTTATCTATAACGAACTGCAATTCATGGAGTTCAATTTGATGATTGGACAGTATTGGTAGGACACCATGAATCATACCACTGATTATTACCCCAATGGTTGGTGATTAGGATTTGTATGCGCTAGTAAGCCCCGTATATTTGCACAAACGACCGAATAAATCATTTCCATGGGTATAAATCAGTCTACAATTGAGACGCTGATTTTGATAACAAGACATCAAGGCTTACATGATTTTAATGTTATTCTTCAGTATTTGCTATTAACATTCCCACTTTGTTTAAATTATTAATGAATGTTATATTAACCGCATGAATTTGACATACGATTGATTGCAGAAAAAATATTTTCATGTGTATTACATGCTTTGTTCAAATTTCCCATATCATACTTTTTTGGTGATACGATTGAGAATAATTCCATCAAACCTGGTGAGATCATCGATGGCGCCAGTCCCTATCGCAAGCTCAATCATCATCTAAGTGTACACACCCTTAATACGTCACCACAAACGTCCTTAAAGCCTGGAACTAATTTTGCCAAGAAACCTTCGTTCAACCGGAAATTCTAGGAATTCATACAGGTATCAGGACATTCCCCTCTCGTATAATAACCTTTAGATTGAAAACCACATGATACAATTATCTACAATGATATATCTTTTCCCTCGAGCAATTATTTATTTAATACTCCTTGGATTCAGATATATATATATATATATATATATATATATATATATATATATATATATACCTTCGATCGAAAATTTGCAGTGTGGTATAATCATATTAGCAAAATAGAAATCATATTTAACAACTCCCTTGTACAATATCCATTATCTATGTTTTATGGTTAAAAAAATCTGCCTATATAAAAGCTTCCATAAACATCCACCTACATAAGACCCACGCACATTTACTCACACAGAGTCACCCACACTCTAACGCACGCGCACACATTATGTAGGCACTATAATTAGAACAGTGCAATTCTAACATGTAGGGAAAAGGGAGATGTGGTTTGTTGAATACTGATGTCGGCTACTATAATAGTCTTACTATAACAGTATATGAAAATTGATTACAAATCGAATCTCGCACACACACAGAGTACATGTACATGTATCAAACATTATATTAAAAAAAAATCCGATCAATATTCATTTTACTGCTTCAACTTGACACGATCGTCAACACTTTCTAAGCACAACATCGTCAGCTATTAACCATCTACCATTCCACTTCAACTACCCCACAAAATTTCTTTCCGCTTCTCGTAATTTCACATTACCTTCTCGTGTGGTAATGTGTCTCTTCTTCATGATGATTTGAGATTTGGCAAATTCTGTGCTAATTTGAGACCACTTTACGGAAGAGAGGTATCCAATAACTTTAAATCATGTGTTGTCCCAGATTTTGATTGAATAGGAGGATATCTGTTTGGCTTGTTTGTTTCATCCCCAAAGTCTAAATAAAAAATACCCGTTTTCGTATTAAGGTAAATCAGATTTACTAGAATTAAGGTTGATACTATGTCGGTGATAACATTGGACACCAACGGAACTTTGGGAATTCGAGATAAATTCACTATAAACATCATTAGCATCATGATTATTACGTCAAGCATTATAATTGCAATATGTATAATTTGGGACAATTGAAAAGCTAGAATAGTATACTAAAAACATTATGTCAAATGTGTAATCATGAAATCTAGAGCATAGTCTTGATAACACATGCAATCTTATACTCGGTGACTTTACACGTATGGGGTAAATGATAGAAAATTAGAATTTGGTATATGATTTCTACTAATTTCCTGAATAAAAAAGTTTCACTTCTCCCTATAGACTTGTTCTGTTAAATTGCAGAAAATTGCCAGATTCCGTTTTTTCTGTAAAATGTTATTTTAGTTGAACCAAATGATAATATTTTGATATGCATGATTTCAAATGCGAAAAAAAACGTTTCCCATTTCAAGTTAATCCTCATTAAAGGGAGAGTACATATATTTTTTGAAGGGGAGGTTGTTTCCCTCATACATTTTTTTTTCAACTTTGATAGAAGGTAAATGAAATACATAGAGTATAATGCAAACGGATAAAGACCTAACAATTTATTGCGTCGGAGACGCATACAGCAAAATGAGAATCTGATAGGTACTGCAATTCCTGCTAATAAAACATTATACTAATCAGCTTTTCTTGTCCATTTCAATCTCAAATATTGCTATAAATTAATTTACAACCCTTTTTAATACCAATAAACTATAAAAAAGAAGAAGATATATATATATATACATATATTCTGTGAAATGAATAAATGAAGAGAAAAATATATGCGCAGCTTAAATTCAGGTACCCCAGAGCTATCTGCCCATTGGAAGAATTGGTGATACGGAAAACATGAATCTGCCGGGACTCGAACCCGGACCCCAGCTTTGAACGCCGGTACCCTAACCACTACACCACAGAGATGGGAGTTAGTGGCAAGGTCGAACAAAATCCAATTGACCGTCAGATAAACAGATTTTCGACACCACTAATTCAATTTCCTTTGTCGGGTGTAGGTGAGTTTTGAACATTGACAAGCCGCCATGCCTCATCTGGATCAAAGCTATTGCTTAGATACAGTACATGTATGGGACAAATCATACCAATGTGAGAAATCATACATGTACAACAGCTGTGGCAATTCTTGTATCTAAATACGTTGTGAAAGAAATAAATGAAGAGTCCCATCGTTTTCTTCATTTATTTCTTTCAAAACATATTTAAATACAAGAGTTGAGAAAACTACTTCACATGTATGATTATACAGTTATATACATGTATATATATATATATATATATATATATATATATATATATATGTATATATATATATATATATATATATATATCTTCTCTCATTCAAGAAAAAATTAGGAAGGGGACCTCTGTCATTGCTGAGGGAAATGGTCAGGTAATTTGAAAAATAGCGTATAGTGCATTTCCACCAACCCACCTTGTCTATTTCATCCACCTTTTCTTCTCTCATTTTTTCCTCATCGCCTAAAGAGCAGTGTTATTAGCAAATATGGTGTATAGTGCAACATTGTTGTTGTATCGCGAGCAAGCGAAGCAAAGTAGCATAATTTGGGACCTTTTTTGATACCACTAAACTATTTATTGAGTATATTTTGTCAACACTGCAAATTCGTAGTATTTTTTTCTTCTTCTTGACCGTGGACCCTTTTTAGAAGGGCATCCTCCCCACAATCAACATTACAAGTGACGTGGGCAATCACCCCCACCTTGCCCCTCCGCGTGACTGGTTACACGTAAAAAGTTCTTCAGTGGTGACCAAAAATCATCTGTACTGAAATAATGAGGGTGAAAATTGAATACCAATTAAATCCTTGAATTGGTGAAAACACACATTCATTGCCTGGTGCATGAAACTGATCCAAACTAATGTTTGCAGACAAGAATACGAGTCACACACAATTCATGGGCTAAAAGTTATTACAGTTGCCGATCAGTCAAAGACAAAGTATCTTCATGTTGTATTAGTTTCAAATTAAGCGTGTTGATGATTGCAAACATACCTCGATAGTCGCTGTAAATCAAATTATCTAGTCACCTGTATGGTATCGATGATCGAAGGTGATGCCATTCTCGTTGTTTCTACATGTCTCTTTTTTCCATGGTGGATTTTCCAAAAAGGTGATCCCTACCCATTGGCAAAGAAGAATTATGGTTTGTCAATTGAGTAAATGGATATACAAAAGGCCCAAGTCCATTGGAGATTATTTCGAGAAAAGCGAGAAAAATTTTTTTTTTTATTTGGGCAATTAAAGGGATGGTCCGGGATAAAAATATTTATATCTGAATAAAAAGAGTAACATTTACAGATCAAAATGCAGAAGATTTCATCAAAGTCGGATAACAAATAACGAAGTTATTGAATTTTAAATTTCATCAATATTTTGTGAAACAGTTATATGCATATTGTCATGAATATTCATTAGGTGGGCTGATGATGTCATATCTCAACTTTTCTCTTTCTTATTATTACATGATATCTTAAATGTTTCATTTTTTCATACATGCGTAAATGATGTGTCTTCAGATCATAAAATAAGTTGCAACAGTAAATAACTAATGCACATAATCAGTTGTAAATCTAATCGTTTTTGTTCTTGGTAGAAACATTTTTAAGAAACGTGATAAAAAATAAGTGCGGATATGATATCATCAGCCCACTTAATGAATAATTATAAATACATGCCTAGAACTGTTTCACCGGAATAATGCAAATCTTTAAAATTTAGTAGCGTTATCATTTTCTATCCAATTTTGATCAAATTTTCAGCATTGTGCTTTGTAAATTTTACTCTTTATTATTGAGATAAAAATATCTCCAGCCAGGACCCCCCTTCAAAGTATAATTGGCCAATAGACATCAGAGAACATCATAAAATAAATTTAAGTGTACATTTTAAATGAACATGAATGTTCACGTTACTTGAGTGCGGGGCCTATTGTCTGGTGGACTTGGGTCGTTTTTTTAAATCAATGGACTTGGGTCCTTCTTACATTCTGGAGTAAGTAGTAGAGGTAATGACAGATGGCGCTATGATATGAATTTAAGAAAAGCCCAAATCCTGGGGCCGTTTCATAAAGCTGTTCGTAAGTTAAGAGTGACCTTAAGAATGACTGGTGATCCTTTCTTACCCGCTAAACCAACGCCTTTGAATATACCATTTACCACAAGAAAGGATCACCAGTCGTTCTTAAAGTCGCTCTTAACTTACGAACAGCTTTATGAAATACCCACCTGGACTAGGGCTTTTTTACACTCATACCAGATTTTTCATCCTTTATTCAAGTCAGTTCTAAGATGACTTAAAATTTACCATTTATACACAAGATGAGTCATCAAATGAAAATTAATTTCTCATGTTTAATTCAATTTTGCCAAAAATTGGACTTGGGCCGTTTTTATATTCAGATACCCAATTCTACTTATTTACACACGTAATTTTCTAACAAATGATGTTTAAGAGTCGGGTTTAATACCGAGTTTGGGTCTACTCATACAATCGCATGTTTATCTTGGCACATGGGCGGGAATTCCAGGGGGAGCAGTGGGGACGCGCCCCCCCTACTCAAAATAGTAGGGGGGCACAATATCAAACGTCCCCCTACTATTTCTGGTCTTTTATGATGATAGAAAATTTATCATTAAAAATCGAAATAAAACATGTATTCTATATTTTAGGACGAGATTACCTTACTTATAGGATGATAACCTTAATTATTATTTTTTTGCTTGTCAAATTTTCCAGCCTTGTCGCCCCTACCTTTTTGGAGAGATTTCCGACCCTGTCTACGCATATAATTAGATGCATTTTGGTTTATGTTTCGTTCATTCGTTCGACTGGGCCCATCCTAGTTTGAAAATTGTGAAATATAAAATAGACCTCGAATAAACTTAAACGACACACGTAATACATACGTTGGTATAAGCTGTAGATAAAACTCGGGCTAATAAACGAAATATAAACCCAACATCTGAAGAAACACCATCCCATCAGTAATGACACCCAGCAAGTAATAAACCATTCATTCATTCTATCTCCATAATGCATGAAGAAGAATGCGGTTGAATAAGCGTTCCTACTTATTGATGGTTCTGGCTTCCATAGAGGCGGCGTACAGTTTATATTCAAGAAATATTGACTACTTTATTTATCTCTCGAGAGTTTAGAAATAGTAATTTTGGGGTGACTTTGTAAGACCATAAATTCGCACATGCCCTACAAGTAAGGAGGGGAAACACATTGTCCTTGTCCATAAATCTTCTTCACGATTTATGATAATGATAATAAAAACAACAATAATGGCAATAATAGTAATAATAACAATAAATAATAATCATAATAAATGATAAGAAGAAGAAGACGATGACGACGAGAAAGGAAAAGTAATGAAAAATGGGATTAATAATGTGCCAGATCCACTCTGCAGAATGCCCAATGAAAGATACTCCTTTATAGAAACCAGTATAAGTATCTTGGGAGGAGGCAGTACTCCGACACTTCTTTCGACCAATAAAGCCTACGTCTCATCGTGATAAGATGAATATTTTTGCATTCATTTTAAATTCAAATTCATTTATTCCACAACTCTGAAAAAACAGGGTACAATGCATAGCGAATAAATATAACAGAGTAAGGCCAACAATTTGAACAACAAATAACAAAGAAAAATTAAGTAATGAATGGGATGTGAGGGAGTGGCAACAAGAATTTGGCTTATCTAGGCTACTCCTTTTTACATTCATTACTGATAGAAAAAAAAACGATATCTTCCTATTAACTTGACCCATGCATATTTTTTTATTTTATCCCAACTAGGCTAATGATGGAGTCTTTTTTGTGGATTTTTAATCCAAACAACTAACAACCCCCGTAGACTCTCCATTGTAAGTTATCTCGTTTTTACTATTTCCTAAATACAAATAAACCCTAAATAGTTTACATAGACTACTTTGCAATCAAATCTAATGCAATTTAATGATATTCGTATGAAGAAAGAGCTCATGACCGCCATAATTTTTGTGCTTTTGCTTCTAACAATTCCATGTGGTGTTGATTTTATTTCATCTATTTTGTTTTTATTCATCGATTGTAGAGTGCAATAGCAACTCGTCAACAGTCGAATGGAATTATTATAATCATCAAAAGTCACCTGCATGTGCAAAAAGGAGGAACAGATTTCAGCAAACGGGCAAAGATTAAAGGGCAAGTCCACCCCAACAAAAAGTCGATTTGAACAAAAAGAGAAAAATCCAAGAAGAATAACACTGAAAATTTCAGTTAAGGAATTTCAGGACAGTTATGACATTTTAAAATTTTGCAAAATTTCACAAAACAGTTATATGCACATCCTGGTCGGTATGCAAATGATGGGACTTATGATGTCAACTCACTCGCTAATTCTTTTGCATTCTATTATGTAAAATATGAACCAATTTAATTTTCTCCTCATTGGAAGGTGAAATAAGTTTTCTTCCTCCATGAACATGGGGAATCGCGAATGTTCTGTCATTGTATGGTTCCGTGAAATTGTTCCTTATTGTCAAATCTGTAAAAATTGAAATACTGTATAATTCAAACAATAAAAAAAAAGTAATGGTGAGTGAGGAACATCATCCAATCTCTCATTTGCACGGTGCCGATTTGTGCAAATAACTGTTTTGTGAAAAATAAGCGAAAATTTAAGATGCCATAACTTTCTTTATTTTATACATGTTATATCCGATTTTTATGAAATTTTCAACGTTATTCTTTTTTTATTTTTCTCTATTGATTTAAATAAACATTTTTATGGGGTGGACTTGACCTTTAAGCATTTACATGGGCTTCTCTCCTCTGCCTTTTTTTACCTTTTACATCCCCTCATAACGCTTGACTGTCTATTTTTTGCCATCAATGGCAATTTTCTCTGTGTCACCTCCGTTACCCTCTGTGGATGTTTCTGGAAAATCGAAGAGTTGGGGGTAATTGTTATCGTTTTTTTAAAACGCCTGCACTTAGTTAAGTCCATACACTCCAAGTCTTTAAAAGCACCACGCTCACAATGGTGCAGGCAGACAGGTGATTTGACATTGCCTTTGTCAAGTAGAATACCCGAGGGAATTCAATTTAAAAAAAATAAAACATCGATATTAAAGACATTGCCGTCGTATTATATATTACACTGAAAATCACGCACATTTGCTGAAATGCCCATTTTTCTATAATAATTTTACTATGATAAATAAACCCATAATTTTCCATTTAGAAATAAAAGTAGTTTCCCTGACATTGACGGTCAGACTGGACGATGCTACTGTGATTTTTTTTCTCAAAAAACAAACACAATAGAGCAGATTAAGGGAATAAGAAAAATGACAAATAGCACAGTAAAAACATGGAGCTATTAACACAAGAAGCGAGGTTTGGGTCCTGTAATTCTTCATCACCCCAATTAGTAAGTTGATGGGGGATAACGCTAGTTTTTGGAGGTATTTCCACCCCATATACAATGGCAGTGTTTCTGCGACAAACGCAAGTCAACAACCACACACAAAAAAAAAACTCTCACGTCATTAGTCCCACCCTCTCATCCACGGAAATACTGCTTCAGGAATGGTCATCTTAATCAATTTAGAAATGTACTTCTGAGAAGGTGAAGCTATTGCTTTCCAATCATTATTTTTTACCCGACAAACTGGCTTCTTCTCTCATTTAAAGAGCTATAGGCATGAAATATTACCTGTTTTGCACCCAATATGGTAATTAATCGACATGCTATCAAGGTCTGAGCAGCAGACGGCAGCCCTAAAATCCAACGAGGTTTCAAGATAATATACATGTATGAAGGTGTTAAGCGTAATCCTGTTACTGCGTGAGAGTTATGAGTGGGTGTGGATTTGCGGATGAGTGTGCGTGTGTGTGTGCTCACTTGTGCTTCGGCACGTTTGTAAGAGCGGGCCCGGGGAAACTGTTTCCCTTCCATTATCACTGTTACTTGTCATTAAATTAAAAATGCCATCCATGAATAAATTTTTAAGAATATGCATTTCTCCATAATTTCAGCATTCTTTTTTTTTCAAAACCATCAGTCCTAGGTCACGTTTCCGGGAATGAGTTTCGGAGAGTTTCAACCAAAGGTGTAAACGCATCACTTGCTAAACCAGCACTCTTAACGGTTCAATGATATTTGCTCCGGCGACAGCTGTTCCGCTCGAAAGTCGACACAAACATTGAACATGTTGAATGAACTTCAACTCTGCATTTTTAAAGCACTATACCCTACCCTAAAACTAACATGGAACCATATTACAACCCCTAGTCCTGGGCTCCGTAACACAAAGATTAGCGATCAATCGCTAAATGAATTGACCAATCAAGATCAATGTTACACGCGCATGTGTTTCAAAATACTGACTAGGAACCAATCAGAAGTGTTCTTTCATATTTGCAATTCATCGCAAACCTTTGTGTTACGGAGCCCAGGAGTAATTATCACAGGAGCAAATATTGTGTCACTCTCTGACGACCGTTCTACGTGTCGTGAGTGGACACTCATAGATCATGAACATTTTATGGGCATGTGATACTCTTTGGAAATGTAGTAAACATGTTAGCATATGGTGTTTGTGCAATCATATTTAATTACGCATGCCGATACTGGATGCTTATATTAGCATGCGAAGAACACACTATCAACAAATCAAATAACAAACATGAACCCTAAAACTGATCTAGAAGCTTTAAATCGGCATATGCTAGTTACTTAAGTGTTTATTTGTACTTTTCTTTTTTTATAATTGTGGAGGTGGGTTATGATTATGTCTGGTGACCGATCATTAAGTTTCACAATTTTTTTATTTTTAATTAATTTGATAGTTGAAGTTGAAGAAAAGCAAAATACACAAGAAATAACGGTTTGACCATGATGGAAAAAGAAAAAAAAACAATGGGCGAATAGGAAATAAATCATGCACCAAACATGCCAAACTATCAAAATAGACAAAAAACTATGTTTTTCCCCCTTCCAATTACTTGCTAAAATTTAAGTATTGCAAGTTTTATGTGTACAGCTCGCAGATGTCATTATGCATTATGTATGTGTTTATTTAAACCGGAAACAGGTAGCTCTTGAGCTATGTTGGAATGTTGTACATTACGTAATTCTCATATTTAGTTCATATACTAATGCAAAACGGTATCACGTGAACAATAATCTTATCCTTAAGAAAATATACTAAAAGCTAACAAGAATGATGATGATGACAACGATTGAAGTCACAGCGAATTCGCAACCATGTATTTTATTTATTGAGTGTTTTTTTTTCGGGGGGGGGGGGTACACTTTATTGTTATATTGCCTATCATTTAATAGCATCGCTACCTAAATGCTAGCATGCTATTCTAGTCATTGCCACCATGGTCGCAAACATACCGTTATTTTAACTGGTTCCTACACTTTCAAAAATGCTGGGCAACATACTGTCCACACAACAATTGGTAAACAGATATTTCCAATCAATACTGTGTAGTTTTCAACCAACACACATAATATTGGTTTAAGACTACCCAGCATTGGATAAAGTCTTAACCAATTTAGTCCAGGATAGAAGAGGCATATTATATATTGTTACCTTTGCTTTGCAGTTCGTTTATGTAGTGTACATGCATTAATATATTGGGTAACATACTGTCTACAAAACAATTAGTCCAGGATAGCCACCATAGAAAATTGAACAAACCTTGTTTTGCATATATACAATATGTTTTGATGGTTTCTTGTCAATTCGAGGGTGCTGATTACCAATCTGAATGATGCCACTCGTGTAACCTTGAGCATTTTCTGCAAATTGGCAAAATCTAGCATGGCCGCCAAAATATGCCAATTGCCCATGAAAATCATGAAATTGCCCGCATATTGGCTATAAAATGCATGACATTGTGTTGCAGAAGTGAAATACTCTCTGAACAAAATAGTTTTTGAAAAAATGCTCATTTTTCTGGATATTCAAAATGGCCGCCATAGGCCCCTGTATACTCTATTATGTACATATGAATAGGGAAAAATGATTTTCACAAAATTAATATTGGCACTAAACTGCAAGAATTTGTGATCTATGAACGAAGTCATATATGCAAATCATCATTACTTACGAGATATATCATTAATTATGTCGTGTATGGAAAAATTGCTGTATTTTGATATTTAAAATAGCAACCCGAATGGCCCAAACAGTATATGTACTATTGCAATGGGGGCCAAAAATCACATGAGTGAGCACTGAAATGCATATTATTATGATAAACAAGTGGAATACTGAATAAAAATATAAGCGTTAACGAAATATTTTACTCAATATGTCATGGCAGTATGTATGTGATAACTGTTGCATTATGATATTCAAAATGACTGCCAAAGACCATAACAGTATTACATACAATGAGAAAGAAGACCAAATAAATCACAAATAAATCATTCAGATTCGTAATCAGCACCCTCGAATTGACAAGAAACCATCAAAAATATTGTATATGTGTGGCGTCGCGCGAAAACCAGACTATTGGTGAGAGACAATAAATGCGCTAGGACGTCATTTAAATACGCGTGTCTTCAAACTTTTGTGTGGCGCGCGTCGCGAGGAAAAACAAAACAAACAACCCGCGGGAAATAAAAAAAAAATGTCAGGCGCATTTTTATTTTCCAGAACAGTGGATATTTGCTCGATATATTTGGTGGCGGGTTCGGATATATGTTGATTGGATTTAATTCCCCTGGCTCAAACTCATGAAGGTAAGTTAAATTATGTTGCAGATTGAGTTGTTTTGTTAAATTCATTGATAATTGTGATGCGAGGAACATGGCAACTTAACACTTGAATGTGAATTTGTGTTGCGTATTTATGTGGATCGACCGAGAGAGAGCTTTTTAGGAACTTCAAATTACATGCGACTGCTGAAGCGATTCGCGGTATTTGTCCGGGCCTTTGACGGCCTTATTAAGATTATGTCTGCCTAGGCTATCAACTGGATCTAGACCTGCACCTACTTAGATAGTCCGTCGTTACATACTTGTATCTAACGACGGACTATCTAAGTAGGTGCGGACGGGCTATGTTACATATTTGTATGTAACATAGCCATTTAAGTTAAATCTATCACATGCAATAAGTTTGTAAAAACATATATAAAAAAAAAATCAAAAATTGGACAAGGAGTAAAAAAGCCATGATAATTTAAAGATATGGATTATTTCGGTGAAACAGTTCTATGCATGATTTTTTAAGAATTTACTTGACAAACTTATGCAAAGATGTTTCAATTTGAATGTTATTTTGTATTTCATTACATGAAATTATGTTTGTTCTATTTTCCGCCTCATTTTCATATTATGAAAAAAACAAGGTTTTTGTTCAATTTTCTATGCTGCCTATCCTGGACTAATTGTTGTGTAGACAGTATGTTACCCAACATATTAATGCATGTACACTAAATAAACAAACTGCAAAGCAAAGGTAATAATAAAAGATATACGTGCTGTCTGGCGAGTGGCAGCCATATACTCCTAATGATTCCCACATGCACCGGTCATTAAATCTATAATGAGAGTGTCGTTGTCATGACAATGAGTGAAATTCGCTTATCAGCCTCTGCCTTGTTTCGCTTTATATAAGCAAGCATCATTTAAATGATTGTAACTTAAATTACAGCACAACTATTACAAATCTTGTGTAATTATTCCTTTACCCATACCCGTATTTGCTTCCTATTAGCATTAAAGAGTGCTACAAATCACTCTAAACTTAATTTAGCAATTAAACATAATTGATTTTAGCATATGGAATTTACAGTGGAGCAATTGTAACCGGCGCATGGAACCAGCAAAATATCTTAATTTATAAAAAAGGACATGTTGTTTTCTATTAAGTTTAGATTGATTTTAACACTCTAGAAAGAACCCATGAGGAAAAGAGAACGGGACCGATGATTTCTAATTGTTGTGCTGCGATTTACGTCATAATAATGATGCTTGCTTAAAGCGAAACAGGTTTGAAGATTTTTTTTTTGCTGGCGGATTATTATCTCCAACCCTTGATTTAACTTTTTACAGAACCCTGATAATAACATAAAAGCCTATCAACATTATGATTATTGGGCGAAATTAAATTCGGAGCAATTGTCGCAGAAGTATCTTTTTTTATGAGTGATTTTTAATGGGGTGCTAAAATAAATTTCACTACAAAATGGAGGTCAAATTGTACCTGAGAAATATGAAAAGAAAAAGAAAATACCATTTCACTAAAAATTGAAGGTCTTTTGGTTTACATTTCTCCATTTTTAATAAAAATCTCCAGGGGGGGGAGCAGTATCCCCGCTTCCCAGGGCCATGACCGTGTACATTTTCTCTCAATAAGCCAATTTCCAAATAATGATAAATTATGTTTTTACTAAACGAATTAATGATGAGAATTGGAATTTATTGTTAAAGATAATGTAATTTTTACTCATTTACAAAATACATGACAAAAATACAACAAATATAAAAAATTACGAGTTATTATTTTTTTTTTAATCTTTGCTACTTTGATATGATTTTTTTTTTTTTTTGGGGGGCGGCTATGTATGTTTAGATAAAGGTTCCCGGTTGTTTGTCCACAGAATTGGACACAATCAGAGCTATTCATAACATAGTTTTGACAATTCGTTTTCGTCCGGCTTTTTACAAGGTGTATATTACTTCGTTACGAAAGCAGAGTTCAAAAGATATTGCGTTACATTGTAACCTACTGAAAGCGAATTGGTCAATCTCTATATTAAAAAGGGTCTAATCGCGTTCAACTTCTGGGGTCCGTTGCAGAAAGAGTTGCGTTTAAACGCAAGTCAAAAAATCAATCGCAAGTCCCAAATGCGCGCTGCTGATTGGTTGAAAATCAAGTTACGCATGAGTTACGATTGATTGCAACTCTTTCTGCAGCGGGCCCCATGCGTCCTTGGACGGTATGTGCGCTCAAAATAATCCAAAGTACTCTACTTAAAACAAACAAGCATCAATTTACTGAAATGACCCGAAAAATATTAACGCGCCAGCTTCCACTGTTTATGTCATGCTGCGATGCTAGAGGAACTGAACAACGATAACCCAAATAATTTACGGAAATAAGTTAATTAAGACTATTTATATCACTTAAAATCAAATTAAAACATCAATATCAGACATACAACCGCACTATAGTGTACTTCGATACAGAGATTTTGTATTTTGATTTCTTTGTTTTTTGTCACGTTTCTGTGTTGTGTTGTTTTTGTCGGTGTAATTTGATTGATTAAATGTTGTCACGTGTATTATTACTAAGTAGCTATATCAAAAGTAATGTATAAAAAATTGAACCGTATCTACAAGCATTCTGCTTCTAAGGTTTCCTCCACTTTTCCGTATTATGTACTTAAACATTAATTAATATGCTTGCTATTTATACTTATATAGTCTACGTGTGTAATAGTTGCTCAGCTTAGTTATGTAAGTTATCAAAGTTTTGTAACATAACAGATTTGTGGAAATAAAACCTAAATGAATAAATGAAACAGAATATGGGAGACAACAGTATCTTAACTGTTTTTATATCCGTACGATATTGTTAAGACTATACCTAAATTCTAAATCTATGATGAAGAGAAGGGCTCGGGCACACAATTTAAAAAACCTCTAGTGACGTCTGAGAAAGGAATTTCATTGAAGGAAGAGAAGAAATTTCAAGGAGCTATGTAGATTTTGGTGAAGGAATTAATTATTTGTTCTCTCGCAAATATACAGGTATCCTTGGCAACTAAATCCTGACACCATTCTGATGCATTCGTTAAGTTCACAAAGATACATAGAAAGATATATATAGAGAGAGAGATGGAGAGAGAGAGAGAGAGAGACAGTTGAATTGTTTATCAATAACAAAATTAATGAGATCATAGGGGCAAATGCCGAATAGCGATGAATTCACAAGGGAATCATAATTATAATGACACACAATTCGTTCAAACAATACCACAGATAATCAATTATTGATAATTAAGCAGTTATGGTATCAAAACTGCTTACAAAGTAATATTATTCTTCACGTGGGATCCGGACCTCAAAAAAGAATGTAATATAGATTAGATTAGATTAGATTGATATATTTCCGTTCAACAAAATGTTCAAATCACAATCAAAGTAATAATACATATTCAATATAATACAGATAGTTCAATGCCACTTCATAACAAATGTTGAAGATAAATTAAAACTTGCTATGGATTACCATGGCTTTCGAACTATGTTCGTATGTATATTCCTGTTTTTGGGAAGGGAAATATTGGAGGCGTTTTGTCCCAAATGAAATTGACACAATGTTTCTTTATTTCATCTACACATTTTAAAAACATTATTTGAGATCGTCAGACGTTTTTTTTTGTTCTTTCCCTGAAAATGATCGTACTTCTCGTGACATACATTATATTCACTACATTTATTGCATCATAAAAATAGGGATGTCGGGGTGGTAATAATAATAATATATATGTGCATGGAAAACTTAACAAACACTCTGAATTCCCATAACGAAAATTGAAATTGTCCTTGCCGGTATCGAATGGATGAAACAAATGATAATGCATTAAGTTTGTATTAATGTCTAAGATATTACAATTAAGGTGAATTCATTGCTGCATCCCTATATACAGACTGGTGTTTATAATGTTTTCTATGGTAAGAAATGCATAGTTTGAGAAGTATGCACATAATGTTCTGTTTGGCCATGATAAGATCAACTTACTTCACCTTCACCGAGAACGCAAATAAATATATTGTAAATATATTTATATATTTCCCCATGTGTAACACATTTTCATTTCATATTTTCCATTATTTAGGGATCGCTTATGCCTATAACAGAATTTGAATATTGATTGAATTAAGATAAGAATATTTGAATATTAATTGGGAAAATTTCTAAAGACGATGTGAACATTTTTTTTTAAAAAGGCCCATAAAATCTACAAGATTATTCGCCTACTGTAATAAATGGAGAAATGGAAACCCGCTCTTACTATAGCAGTAGGATCGTATTTCCCTTGCTTAAAATACACCTGCCATTAGATAGGATTTCCATCCTTCAGGCAATGAAGTGATGGATTTTACAAATGAAATAATGGAAACAATTTAATCATTGTTTAACTCATGTTTTCCCGTCATAGAAGATGTATTATTCAAGAATTACAAAAAGATCATGGTACTCTTTCGTCAATTGCGTGTCTTTTTTCTACTTTGTATTTATTTCTCCTTTTGTCTCTTTTTCCCATTTCGAATCACAAACTAATGTGTTAAAGCTTGTTATCAGTAAAAGTTGCTGTAATATTGACGTGACATTTGATTGTCTAATCAAAATTTCATTATAAACAATATTCACCGATTCGTACTTTCAAACACTGTCCCACACAACATCGCTCACAATCAGTGCAGTTTAAAATAAACTCGAGAAAAGGTTGATAATTATTACAAGTGCATTGGACTGGTATCGTTGGTTCTAACATTATACTGATATTAAGTAATGTTCAAGGTTCATTGTATTAATCTGATAGATGTCTACGATATTATTTTCAGTCCTCGTCAAGGATATCGTATGTACAGATTTATGACATAAATACAGAATATTGCAGCAATAATTTGTATAATTTGATACAATTTGTCAAGCTTTATCTGGTAGTAAATATGCACTACTTGTGCTTGTTCAATAAAACTGACACTTATAGTAATTTTGTCATTTATGGTACGTCTTTCATCATGTTCAAAACAGTTTTATTGTCTTGCCTACTCAAGATTTGATATATCGGTATCTTTAGAATGAAATCCTTCTCATCTGTAGGGCCTAAGGTTGTATACCTCGCGAAGCTTTTGATCAAGACGACCACGTACATGGCGTCATCCAAGGCAAATGGCTGATATAATGTATAACATGCAAAGGCAGGTACAAAAATAATGAATAAAAACAACTAAGGAAGGTAAACTGATAAAGGAAGAAGGAATAATGATAAAAAAAAAAATAAGAGCACTTCTTGTATAGTGGATATCGCATTTGTTTAGCGATGCATTATATTGATATTGTTGAAAATGTAGTAAGTTTGATATGAATAAAAACTTGAACCTTGAAAACGCGAATTTTTGGTCTGCAACAATTTTCGTGCAGTATATACAGAGCGTATCCCTAAACAGGACCGAAGTCTTGTACAAAATTTGCACAATGACACTCAATGACGCCATACTGAACTACATGTACATGTAAGCTTATGTCAACGACCAAAGTTATCTTACAAAGTGATAATACCATTATGTGGTAAGTGGTATGACTTGTCCAATAAAATTTTTCATTTTTTTCCCGGGGGGGGGGGGGGGGTAGATGATAATAATGAAATTGGATGGCTTTATTTCACGGAATACCAGAAATATTCCACCCGTCATGGCCAATATAAGGACTAGTATATTGATTATTACCCTGGCTTTAGCCCCGCAGCCTTCAACAGCGCGGTGTTTTTTCACTAAAAGAATACATTTCGCCCAGGTATACCCATTTATCTCACCTGGGTTGAGTGCAGCACAATATGGATGAATTTCTTGCTGAAGGAAATTTCGCCATGGCTGGGATTTTAACCCAGGACCCTTTGTTTCAAAGTCAGAAGACTAATCCACTGGGCCACAACGCTCCACAGGTTAAGATATCAAACAGATGTGGAATATCAAAATATCATATTTAGTCGGGGCTTTTTATGTGTAGATAAAAATAGCACACCGTCCAGATTTTAAGCTTTTAAACTTCATACCACCCTGGATGTCTCCCTGGCCGACATTAATGCAATGAATGTTGTAGGATCATCTAATATCGGATATTATATTGGAAGCACCGGCCTGTGTAGTAACTCCATGGACCACCTGCGCAGATAACAATTTATTCATTATTTATCTTTATTAATATTTATCCGATCAGAGCTGAATCAGCTTCTCGCTTGATTGACATGCATCCATTGGGTCGCTTAATTGTGAAAATCAATTTTCACTGGATAGCCATACCTGACCGTGCTGTAGTGAGGTGCCCCTGGCAGCAATCGTGCCATTATAGCAGGTCAAGAAATAAAGATGTTATCACAATCATATCAACACCTTATGATAATAACAGCTGGGTTAACATTGCCTTTTAGAGAATTCAAACTGAAGATGGATAAATATCTTTACTTATCCTTGACGTCATTTGATCTTATGAAACGAAGAACGCCCATTTAAAGCTGAACTAAATTATAATCGTGTAATGTTGATACCTGATTGAATTAAGATGAAGTGACTGTGCATGGTTATTCCAACATGTAGAACATCTCATATGATTCTCAAAATTAATTATCATAACGTACTCATTATAAACAATAATGTAAATCTTGATATGATTTTCAATCATTATATGTGATGCAATGCACGATATCTCAAACGAGGCGGGGGTGTGTTTATTGTGAGTTTTCTCTCTTTACTATGTATTCCTTGTGTTTTTATTTGCCTTTAGAGTCACCTACCATAAATCCTTCGTGGATTCCCCTTTTTTCATCGAAGGCGCGCATCAATAAGCCAGTTCGTAGTTCATTTCTGCGCATGATCAAACGATTATACGCATGATCAGAGGAAGGTTATTTGTACTAAAGTGACATTGTGGTTTAAAATCTAATGAGATAAGCACCAACTATGATGTCTTGATTATTCATATATTCTTTTGGATAGTGGTATTCATTTACATCCGCAAAATACAACAATGCGTCCACTAACGACTGGTATTTCACAGTTTGCCAAGTACATTGTGCAACATACTATGATATTCATTCAAAGTAGGAATGCAGCAAAAACCTTTATAAAGTGTTCATTGGTGTGCTATTCTAGTCACCTGGTCTATTCAATTTCTTCATCCTGCTATGTAAGGCAAGCTAACGTAATATCTTGCTTTGAAATCTGCCTATCATAATGAAAAGAAATGAAAGGTCACTTGACCAAAATTGTCCAGAAGCAACTAAGAACTGGTCTATTACCTAAAGAGTGAGACCCCCTGAATAATTTGTAAAAAATGGGGAAAAACCTATGTAAGTTAAACTAGTCTAGCATATTGCACAGTCATATATCCGGTAGTAGATCAGAGAGCCAATGATATCATACTCACTTTCTTTGTCATTTCATTTTACATAAGTATATCATATATGTATATATTTGTCAATTCCTTTTCCTATGATAATCATATAGCGTGGTTAGACAGCTTTGTTAAACATGTGACAATGTTAATTTTAATCGAAGGCTTATTCATTTATCGAATATGAAAATTTAAATATTTCGTAACGTGAACAAGGTAAATGTAATATTGATCTATCATTCCACCCACTTACGAATGTTATACTACAATTTATTTATACAAAAGAAATTAATTATCAAAAGTAGTATACCAGTTGATTGGAATTGTATATCTCGCTTTTTTATATATTTTGTTTACGACCATAGTGACTTAAATTTAGTGTTCACTTAAATTTGATGCCTGGGAAATTCATAGAAAATAGAGGCTGAATTAAACCTTCCCTCGGACAAAATTGTATTACCTTACTTTTGCCAAACAATGTCACAGCAGCGAGTAACTGCACATCAGACAAGTCATTATATGCAATTTTCGTATTATATATCTCGAGAGCATAATGACTGGAGGTGACTGCTGTAATTATCGCTGTGATGTTATAATGACTTCCTAAACGTGCAGTCCTCGTGGATTACATCAACCAGTACTGACATCAACACACGTTAAAAAACGTTCATATATATTTTTTTTTCAATTCCGACTCTAGACATGTTTAGGAGGTGAGAGTGATTCAATGTCATATTACACAATATTTACCTAACTGAAGTAAGCAGCTTCCAGGAATTTCATGCTTCCATCGCTTTGGGTTGTTTTTGGTTCAATGAAATATAATTATGCTTGTTTGTCGCGTCATCTTGAAAAATAGATAGATAGATAGATAGATAGATAGATAAATGGTACGTATCAAAATTATCCACATATTGCAGTTAACAAACTGAATTGTATGTGAATTACAAAGTTAATAATACAAGTTTAGCAAATTACAAAAATGTTTAAGCAAATTGTTGTTGGAGTGACAGGCTTAAACATCTGAACAATGTGATATCTTTTTTTCTGTGGGAGCAGTTTTGATGTAAGTCGAATGGGCATGTTTCATTGATAATAATGTATGATGAAAATAATAGACTCGTTAATGGTTGTCTAGTATTGATCCAGGGGGTTTTATGGGTATTTATTTCGATATCGAACCTGCCATACTTGGCCACGAACCTCTTAAAATGCACTTTAAGTAGGGTGTTTGCAAATACCTCTAGGCCACCTACCATGATATACCTTAATGTAGAGCTGATCGAAGAGTAGGAAGGAGTAGGACTCAGTTACGTTTTAAAGAGACATTCGAGCTTTTTTTTAATACTTATAAGAAATAGTGCATTCCTTGTTGCGTATCTTCATGATCTTTATGTTTTCTTTGGTTACGTATCATGAAAACCATTCACGAAATTAAAAGCGAGAACCAATCGATAATAAATCGAGCGCAAGCAAAACTTTGAAGAAAAAAATTATGAAACCGCAGGCGTATCGCCATATTTTGTTCATCGAGCCGCAGTGATTGGATTGTAGACATAAAAGCTTAAGGGATATCTAGATAATCGCATGATGACGATTTCGTAATATACAACAGGTGATCCAAGAGCTTGGATTCTTAGACGTGTTAACCGTAAAGAAAGGTCAAAGAAAACAAGAGGGGCAAATGAAGGGGTAGGGGGGAAACCAAGTGACAATGCGCCTGAAATGAAGCTATACGTATTTATTAAAAAAAAAAAAATATAAAGTCGCAGTGTCATTCACAAAAGTAATATCAAGCTTAAGCCATGTACTATTCCATGTAATTTATTTTATTTTAGTTCAGTTAGTTTCGAAACAAGATTACGTAAATTCTACCTTTAAATGCGTTATACCTTCTTTTCTCTAGATGTCTACTTGAAGTGGATAGCATTCAGGAGGGTTTGCCCTGATTTTTTACACCCTTTGGTCACGGCTTCTGACGTTTGTCAAGCAAATATCAATAACAATGACATTGGATAAATATATGGTAATCTAATGGCGAACTATTTCAGAAACAATAATTGGGCATACCGTAATTTAGAACAAGTACTAGGTCCTAGATAAAAGAACAATGAATAGATTGTCGATAAATATATATATATAAATATATACATATATACAGTGCGTCCCAGAATAAACCAAACCGAGATTTAGCAATCATTTTTCATAACTTTATCATAAATAGAATAGACAAATGACCTACCAATTTAAAGCTTAGAATCTCCTCTTTCATCTAATGTTACCCATTCACGCATTAGTGAGCAAAAACAATTTGAAGAAAGGATACCAAAAACTCAATTGGCGGGGGGTATCTGGGTTTCAAAAAGAAAACTGCTCTTTAATTTGGTACCTAAATTACAGAAAATGGTCAAGAAATAAAAAAAGTTCTGGTCATTTGAAATAAGGCTTGTATTTCCATATTTTCATGAGATAAACGTGTTTTCACCGGTTTCCCACAGAAGCTTTCGCATGGTGAACAAAAGATTTAATGCATGGCTGATCGTCAACAAAACAGAATGTCGAGTGAGTTTGAAAGCCAGCCTGGAGAACCTCTTCATTTTATGAAATTATTGAAATTCAAGCCTTATTTCAAATGACCAGAACTTTGTTATTTCTTGACCATTTTCTGTAATTTAGGTATCAAATTAAAGAGCAGATATTGAACTTTTCAAAAATGTAGTTTTATTTTTGAAACCCAGACGCCCCCCGCCAAATGAGTTTTTGGTATCTTTTCTTCAAATTGTTTTTGCTCACTAATGCGTGAATAAGAAATAACCTAAGTAATATCAGATGAAAGAGGAGATTGGTAGGTCATTTGTCTATTCTATTTATGATTAAGTTATAATAAATTATCGCTAAGTCTCGGTTTCGTTTATTCTGGGACGCACTGTATATGATCTTCAGGAGTTGCTTGAAGGTCACACCTCACGTAAAGTTGCGTGAAACTCAGAGTTGCAAATAAAATTTGATGAACCTCCAGTCAACTTTGTGAAATTTTGTTTATTTCATATATATATATATATATATATATATATATATATATATATATATATATATATATATATATACTGTATATATATATATATAGGTAAGTGTGTAGTGATAATACTGCAATATCTAATAGTGCTCGACTGTGTATAAATAATTTATTTGTTGGATAGCTTATCTAAGCTGGCCGTACAGAGTGTTTCACCAGAAGGATCATCATCAGGAGTCGCTGATGATCCTTCGATATATATATATACTGAACCTGTAGAATAAATGCGCCAAAACAATAGTATATTTTTTTACTAAAGCGCCAGGTGGTTTGATCCTTTGACACTTGAATAAAAATCCAATTTATTTTGCGTAACGCTTGATTTCATATTCAACGATTTGAAAGATAACCTACGTAATTGCCATAGTCAGCTGATGACCAATCCAGGTTTTAATCTTTGACCGTGAAGGAAGTTTCCTATATTGAATTGCTCTTGTTTTAATAGGATGGCTAGGATAATAACAAGCCATCAACTACATCAAGTTCAAACAAGAATGCTGAATGCCTGCAGTTGATTATTAAGTATCATGACGATTGCAGATGTGATTCAAGACGGGACTATGATGACAAATGACTTTTGGGCAAATTCAGTTTTTCGCGTGAATGTTATAATCTTTACAGTGGCTTAAACACTTAAACATGGTCACACTTTTTTTTTCAAATACAGAATTCATATTTATGACCGTGGAAGTATTTGGGCACCTTGTAAAATGTAACACAACATCCTTCGAGCAATAATCCCTTAAGCGGATTTGTATTACCGATCCTCATATTCCGCATGAAACAAAGTAACCTATATATTACAATTTATATATCTTTGGCAACTTTGCTTTAAGAAAAAGTTACCCAATGGTCGTTGAGAATAAGATATGACATTTCGTTTGTAATGTTCCGTAGAATGCACTTTTCTGAACCCTTTACAAATAAATGAACATCCACGAAGAGACGTCTTCACTTGAATTTCCAATTCAGATCCCATTGTTGTTGATGAATGAAAGAAGTCGTTGGAAAATACTTGAAGTAACGGTGTGATTAATATCAGGGATTTGAGGTGATTGAAAACCAGGACAAACCGAAGTGACACTACGTATAATCTCAATCACTCTAATCATACCAGAGAGAGCAGGGGCCAGTAGCAGAAAGAGTTGTAATCAATCGCAACTCTAAAAATCATGCGCAACTTCATTCAACCAATCAACAGCGCGCATTTAGGGCTTGCGATTGATTTGTTTGACTTGCGTTCAAATGCAACTTTTTCTGCAACGGACCCCAGTATTGAAACTACCACGGATTGGACAGAAGAACGTCATTTTATCATATCTCGGTCACTTCCAAACACAAAGTTCATTTTATCATAGGGTCAAAATATGGTTTGGACTGACAAAAACAAATTGCAAGAGAGTTACTGTTGTCATTATTATTTGACTTAAGGAATAATATAATACAAAATAATATACCAAAATCCTCATCCGAAAAACTGATTATTTTCAAGATGGCATCTAAGATGTCCGCCATTCACTGAAAACTGATATAACGCACTCACTATCCACCATACACATCCGATTTTGGTGTATATTCCAGTTTAGTGGGTATAAAGATATATTGATACAGGTTAGAGATTGTAAGAACTATGACCATTTTTAAGTGATGGGAGTCATTTTCGGCGCTATTTTGGAAATAGGATGTCTAGGGTGGAAAATGACTTCTTTATGTTCATTTTCAGTGAATGACGGCCATTTTTGACACCATCTTGAAAATAACCACTTTCTAGGGAGTGGATTCTGGTAGATTTTACAACGTTATTTCATACGTCATGTAGTACAAAAAAAATTTGTGAAAACCGTTTAATGCCATTTCGAGGGAAGGAGTATTTTGAGTTTTTAACTAACTCGACTAATAATTAAACGTGAATTCCTGCCATCGATGTGCAAGTCACGCTGAATAACTTAAGCCATATTTGGGTTCATTGAGCAATTTCCTTTCAGTCCTTGATGTATACTTTTGTATTCTAAGTGAGATGAAGACTTACGACGTTAAAAAAGAGACGAAAAATAAGAAATAACCATGACCATATGCTAGTAGTGTACATTATACTGGATTATTTGTGCGACAAACATGAAATTATCCCGAATGCAGGTTTATTTCATGAAATTATTTTATAAAATAGACCTGCACGAGGGATAATTTCATTTTTGGAGTTCAGTTTGTCCAGTAATGTTGTATGATACAAGGTTCACTGAATTATAGTAAATTGTTCAACGCTTGCTTGGTTTGTTGTACGCGAGCAAATGGGAGGCTGAATACCATCCATAATGTACCTTGCAAGGGTCAGGAAAAGATGACGTCACTCTAAAATTATTAAAGATTCAACGCATTGCATGCGCTTAGTAAATGCTGACGTGCGAGGCTTATTACTTGCTAAATGCGCATTGCCAGTAATCGATATTCTCCCATTCATTTAACACGGGTTTTACCCTCCAAAAATCGAAAGTAATAATTTACCATATAACTCTTTGAAGGGAGGTCACGTGGTACCAATTTAGCTAATCACAGTTCGTATTTTACTATTCACTACCACTATTTACTATATATTATAGATGTAGCTGTTACCATGGTTACAGTAAGAAAAATGTTCAAATACCTCATTTTAGAGTGTTTTGAATGTGAATGCACAATATATATCAAAAGTAACATTTGAAATTTGAAAATAAAACAAAAACGTTAGGTTTGATTTCTATTAAAATTTAAATCACTGGCTGTTGATGCATCCTGCATTTCTATGTTTGCGGAGGGGCCGAGGTTGTGTGTTCGTCTGTTTGGTATTTTGAGCATCTGGTTGTGTGACGTGTACAATGTATGCATAGAGTATTTAGTGAAATTATTAGTTGACTAAGTGGGAGCATTTTCGACATAAGTTTGCCTAAAATATTTTTGAAAGAATGACCAAATTGTGATCCAGGAACATGTAAAACATCAACAAAAGTTTCATAAGATCTTACCAAGTGATTGCCCCCCAAAAGAATATTTCCCAAAATATTATGACTAATAGTTTGGCAAATGATTATCGTTTATACAGTAGAATGTAAAAATGACGAATGGTTTCATCAAATCTTACCAAATGACTGTATATTTAAAATTTTGCCTCCCTGGTAAAGAAGTTTCTTCTGACACTTATTTTTTCTATTCCATATTTCGTGTTTGCAGGTAGTGTGGGCATTGTGTTTGGATTGAAATTGAGCTTAGATATCCAACCGCTGTAAACAGAGACGATTCCCGCAGAAACTGCACATGATTATGTTGTAATTCGAAGCTCGCCATAAGGTAAACCTTTCATTCAAGCTATATTAATTATAGAGCACTATGATTAACCTTATTATGTATGCTGGTGTCATGATTATAAGATATATGGCTGCGAGGTTTAAAGTGATTGAAATATAAAAGAGAAGACTACAACATTATCGGAAGATGCTTTACAAATTATTTGCTAATCTAAATGCATCTTTAAAATCCCTTCCTATATTGTTATTAAATTCAACAAGTTTTTTTGTATCCCTTTTGTGATTTTATAGTGATGGAATGGCAAAATTATATTAATAATTATGATAAAGATGTCCCCTCTCATTTGTCTTGCTCTTTTTCATTTGTTCTTCCTTTTTCACTCTCGATGCATGCACAGCTGCATCGCGAGAGCTAAATATTCCGACTAATTCCCCGAGCATTAGCATGAGCTTTTTATACAGTGATAAGAAGACGTTTTTTTTCAGTGAAAAGAATCCAAGTTATGTTAGACCGTGACGTATTGTCTGCTTCAGTCAAATTTCAACAAAAATGCTACCACGGTAAATGTTTCAAATGAGGAGAAGGGGGGGGATCAACAGAGAAATAATGAAAGTCCGTCTTCAGAAAAGATTTTTTTGAAAAGCCTCAGGGATGTTTCGTAATACCCTTGCATGTAAATCATCTCCGAGATCTGTCAAGTTTGAGAGAGCTAATCCCGCCATGTCTTCTAAGATTCTCAATATCTCAAAATGTCTTCATTACAACTTATGTTAGACTTTTTAGATCCAGGATTTGACATTCCTAGATCAGTCCAATGTCAGTTAGTGAGTGAAAGACTTACAAAGAACACCACTTTCCGTGTTGTTGATTGAAGAATGTTGAATTTGATACATAAATAAATTGACTAGTTTGCTTTCAAATTGTAGATTATGCTGGTGGCAGGAGGTGATGGAAAAGTGGGAAAAACCGAAATTGATCGGTGGTTATCTAAAACTAGATCTGTTTTGGTTTACTTGTCAGTAATGGATTCTTATATTGCCAGCACCCCCCCCCAAAAAAAAAACACCCACACACACCCTTTCACAACATTCTGATTCTATAACGTTAAGTTAGTTTGTCTCACCTGCATAACAGAGTGAGACTATAGGCGCCGCTTTTCCGACGGCGGTGGCGGCGTCAACACCAAATCTCACCGAAGGTTAAGTTTTTGAAATGACACCATAACTTATTAGAAGTATTTGAACCTATTTCATAAAACTTGGCCATAAGATTAATCAAGTATACCTCATATCCTACATGAGTTTCAAGTCACATGATCAAGGTCATGAACTTTGAACTTTGGCCAAGTTGGTGGTATCTGTTGAACTACCATAACTTTGAAAATTTGTGGATCTGAATTATTAAAACTTGCACATAAGAGTAATCAAGTATCACTGAACATCCTGACCGAGTTTCACGTCACATGACCAAGGTTAAAGGTCAATGAACTTTGACCCTGTTGGTGTTATTAGTTGAATAACTATATATCATAACTCTGAAAATGTATGGAGCTAATTCATAAAATATTGATTTAATGTGAGAGTAATCAAGTATCACTGAACGTCTCATGCGAGTTTCAGGTCACATGATTTACGCCAGAGGTCATTTAAGGTCAATGAACTTAGATTGCTGTCATAACTTTCAAAGTTAATAGACATAGTTTATAAAATGTGGATATAGGGGTAATCAAGTATCACTGACAAGTCTTAGATCGCATGTTCAAGGTCAAATGTCATTTATTGTCAATGAATATAGCATTGTATCATTACATGTATATGAATGGTGTTTTTGTGAATAATTATTTTATAGCAGTGTTCAAAGTCGGCAATGCTGCAATATTGAATCGCGTGATGCAGGTGAGACTGCCAGAGGCGCTCTACTTGTTTAACCTTACTTGAAAATATGCTTCAAGCATTGGGTAAAATACTGCCCCAATTTTGTTGGACACATATTACCCTCGTGCTGGTTAACATTTACCCAATATTTTTTTTTCGGTGTAGAGCTCAATCCCGATTCTACTAAAAGTAAAACAAGATATACATATATATGTCTGAAATGTAGCAAACTGCATTAGATGTTATTTCATGCACTAAGAGTAGTAAGGATATAACTTGGCTTACTTGAGATATATCTCTTTTTGTGAGAGATTGGAAATGAGATACATTCAGGATAACATGGATAAGGAACATCTGCAATGCAACGTGACCAAAATGAGGAGAGAAAAAACAGAGAAATCATAAGGCAATGTGGGACGACGTGAGAAACAGAAATAAGTCTGAAGAAAGGGCGACAGACATTGGCAGAAAGAAGATAGGCCAACATACAAATGTGAAGAACGGGAAACCGAGAAAAAGGACGAGATTTGAATAGAAGAAGAACAAAACATGAACCCTGGGAAATAAAAAGTGGTGAAGGCACAGAGGAACATTGCGTTTCAAGCAATTAAAATCAAGAGCTCTAGGAATGTGTCGCTTTGTACTGCTTCAAAATACTCAAGAGAACCCTCCAAGATTAGAATAAAACACCCTTTCTACTTCTACTCATTACCTTCATTCGAGTGTCAGAAAACAGGTCAGCCACATACATGATCACAGTGCTATCAATAATAAATACGTCAATCTTCGGATATCTCCCACACTTCTTTTATAATCTCTGTAGACTGGTTTCTTCCAGACCCCCATCTTACTTCCTAATGAATTGAATGTATAAAACGCAATAGAAGTTACCAAAGATCACTTTTGTAGGTTGCATTCACGGTAATATGCGATGACGGTCATTTACCAATAGTGTTATGTTGTGATTTTTCTCCATTTGTCTGTTAATATTCATCACTATTATATACGATAATCATAATGTTCGATATTTTACCGCATATAAACGTAAAAGCGTTCAGGACCTTTTTGTCAATACAGTCATGTGTAACAGATTTTGGAAGAAAATCTCAAAAATGGATAAAAAAATGTCAAGGGTGGGATTGTTTTACTTTGAAATTATTTTTTTTTTCGACTCTTCGTCCCCGGGTACGAGTTATAATTAGTTATAAAAATATAAGACTATAATATCACTGTGTTGTCTAATGCTGATGATGAAATACCATCACTTGAATAATGTTCCGTTCTTTAAAATTCGTGTTTTTTTATTTTGTACAAATAGTATTATAATGCTAATTGTTTTATTCAAATTGACTTATATCTAAGAACCCCCGCCATTTGGATTTATTCTTTGCAATTCCTATTAAGGCAAGTATGTGGCATTTGCGTCACATTTTTCAATGCAATCTAAAACATGTCGAGCTCCCCCCCCCCCCCCCAATAATAGTACGTGATTTCTAAAATCACCTTTCCTCAATCGTTCCCGTTCTCAATAAGAATGTTGGGTCCCCCACCCCCCCCCCCCCCCAAAAAAGGATCATCTTCAGGCATGTACATCTTTAATGATACTCATGTTACCACAGCCTAAGCAATTTGGCAGACAAATTGATTGCGGTTATAAAATGTTTCAACTCACTTACTGCGGCATCCATCTGTTTAAACTTCTTCCCTCTCATTTTCTGTAGTTTAAATGTATCATGAGATTATTCGATCTCTTAAAAATTCAAAAATTGTATTAATGTTATCAAAGATGCATTGTTATCTCCATCTAGCATGTCTAGTGGTTGATAAGGTGGTATGAAGGTATGTTTGTGAGCTTAAACAGAATAATTCCGAAAATGGAGAATATATTTGTTCGACGGAGGTAATCTAAGTTAGATATGAATATCCTTTTATTCTGTATGAATGTTTACCTTCTTTTAATAATAGCCGTACGTTATGAGTAATGGGACTTGTACAAGAATTCAATTCAATACATATCGTTTATGATATGTTTCTATCATTTCGACACATCATTACCGCTTTAATTTAATCATTCAAATTACGCTATTTTTCATAAGCAAGTTAATAAACAAATACATTTAAAAAATCTTAGAATGACACCATGTGTACACAAGGAATCATATGCATAATTGTAGAAAGCAGTAATATGCGACTGCCTATACTATCCAGTAACATTCAGACTTATCATAAATAATAAATATTAAATTTTAATTTCCAAACAGTAAAGGCATATCTCTACAACGTCGGAAATATGGTTGTTTTCATAAATTTATCGAGTCTGTGTTTAGGTAATCTCCTCTGGAGATGACAAGTTGAGACCAGATGCATCAAGCTAAGACTTATCAATTCAATTTATATAAAGAAGAAAGCAACAAAATATCAATTATTTTTTTATAATTCAATGCAAAAAAAGAGAAAAAATATCTTTAAAGGATAAACGAAAGCTAGACAAAACAGAACAATGCATACGAATACAAATAAACTAATAAAAAAGAGAGATTAGCAATGTGACTTTGTACAATTTGCAGTTTTTATATATTTGGGGATAAAATTCCATGGTATGTTAGAATTTTAATTCTAGCATACCTTGGAAAATTAGAATTGTACCAGTGCACCTGCTCCCCAGACTTCATTTGTAATATTCATCTCCTTTTTATTTATTCTTCCCCCATACTCATGATAGTTGAAAATGTTTATGGAATGACATGCATACATGATCTATAAAATATATAATCACTATTTTAGACGCATTCTTAGATAAAAAGAACATAAAGCTTCCCTGTTTATGATTTGGTGTTGGGTCTATGATGAAGGTTACATTAGGATGATTCGACTGTAAACATGGTAAATGAGTATTCATTTATCAGCATTTCTATAAGAGTTATTTCCTTCATAACAAACTTAATAAACTAAGTGTCTGATATATTAGCGGGAGAAAAACAAAGGTACACTGTTAAAAAAACCCTGATTTTACAGAAAAATAAAAGAAGATTTTGCAGAAAGCAATACCAGAATCATTCTTTAAATTCATGAAACAGGAATTTTTCTGCAATTTAACAGAACAGGTCTGTTAGAAAAAGGGGAAAAGAGTGTTTTATTTAAGGAAATTTGTAAGATTACACACACCAAATACCAATTTCCTGTAAGATTACGCAATCTGGTAAGATTACAGGTGTTCTCGAGACTCTGCTGCAGGAACTTCTTTTAGTTTAAGGATAAATTTTCTAACAGTGCAAGACGTTCGCTAATATGTAGTAGACCCTTTGTTTTTTGTAAGAAGTGCTACCATATCTTTGATGGCGGCTGGTAACGTCATCAATTGTTTGCTTCTCAGACCCCTTATACCAATCAAGTGCCAAGTCTTATTTAGACCTTATTGTAAAAAAAAACTAGGTTGGCGTTCGAATAAAAAAGAATATACGATTCAATCACCAAAGACTTAATCCAATCAGAAAAATCAATATACTTTTTTCCGGTAATGAAAGATTTCATTTTTTTTTGCTTAATGACATTTACTCCCCAAAAATGTTTTTTGAATTATTGATCATGCCTGGAATATTATTCAAAAGTGAAACCAAACACTTCAGGGGAATTGCATACATGCTTTGCTTCTTCTAATGAATATAAGTTTAAGAAATTATCATAATTAATTTGATTGGAAGTAGTAGAGGTTGTTACTGCTGTTGTAGTAAAAGATAAAGTATTAGTATTAGTAGCAGTAATAAATACTGCAGCAGCAACATCATTACCAATTAAAAAAGACATGAAGTGACTGTCAACACACCAAAGAATACGACACAGGAGATAAATATTCCATTGCCGAATCCAAGCAAACATTGTCGATTTTATTTCCAAGATCACGTCGGAGTCGACAACGTGCGTGAACTTGTATAGAACCAACTAATAATAAAGGCACATTCTAGTGTCAACACACCCAGTGCAAACATCCTCATCCATCTTAAAGTTTAAACAATCCCACCAAAATCCCTTGCTCAACATGAAACACTGAGATGATTAATATCGGTTCGGCAGTAAAATGACGGTGCCGGGTAAAAATGACTGAGGCAAAAATGACAGAGGTAAAGATCATGACATGCTACATCACCAAGGAAAAGACAGAGCATTTCCAGTTAATATCAGTCATAATTAATTGAATGGACTCATATCGACGAAATGAGTATTATGAACTGATTAGATATTATTTGGATTTTTTCATCATTTTAGGTCTATACTTTATCGATGGTATTATTAAACGTTTTCATACCAATGATTTCAATTAGTTAGTAATAAAGGATTTATCTTGGCCAGTTCATATAGTAGAAAAGCTCTTCATCACATATACACCAAACGAATTTCAATGCTAACACCAATGTGGGCCACCATTAAGACACTGAAATAGATTTCGGGATTTCTTTGAACCACTTGCATAACTCGGATAACAGAAAAATAACAAAACTATCTGTAATAAAAGTAATTTTTCATATTTCATCATCATAATGGATCCGAATAGATATGGATATGATATGTATATAGTTTAATGTAAATGATGTAATAATAATAACTATTGTTCAGTTTTTCAGAGCAATACCTCATTGCAGCTAGTCCAAGTGGATGTCAGGTTCCTAAACTATAGTTTCTATGGAAACGGTTACCGCATGAATTTTGGAATGTGTAGCGAATCAGGGATTTAAATTGAAAAAAATGGCAGAAAAATATATTGGTGAAGGTTTTGGAAAACCCATCAAAAATTATTAGAAGTTAGATTTTTTATCTGTGACGTCATATACTAGCATCTGCCCCGTATTTTATGCACCATACTATCAATTTTTTAATCAGTGGTTCATGATTGCTAAAGAAAAAAAATCTTTCAGGAGCGGATGTGAAATGAATTCTATGTTGATATGCTTAGGTACAATTAAAACCATTTTCCTTTTTTTTTAAATGACATTTCATCGACATTTTATTACACCATAATGGAAAAAAATGTTCGCAAATGACATCCCCATTGAAATTTAAATTTCTAATAGCTTTTTAAATCTTTGATGGTTTCCCTAAAACCTTCACCAATATCATTTAATTTTTTCTGCAATTTTTACAATAAATTTAATGTCAGTGTGAAGTTTCCTGTACAATACTTGGGATCCAAATTGTGCTTCAAATTTGAATATAAGAAGAACGATTTGACATGAGAAGGCCATGCATGTAAGTCCAAGAAAAAAAAAAGAAATGCCAAGTAAAGTCAGAAGATCGACAGTATGATTTAAAATTGTTACCCTTTCCATTAGTCTAACATTATAATTCCAATTTTCTTCTCATAAACTTTCTTTTATTCAATCTACTGTACATGGAGGCATTGGCGGCAGAACCCCCAAAATTTAGGGGGAGTCCACCTGAAATTTTGGGATGGACACATGTAAAAAAATGGACAAGCCCCTGTTACACCCACAAATGTAATAATCGCCCACAAATGTTATAACGCCCACAAATGTAATAACACTTTACCTACAAATGTAATAACGCCCACAAATGTAATAACACTTTACCCACAAATGTAATAATTTTTGATCGCCCACAAATGTAATAACACTTTACCCACAAATGTAATAACGCCCACAAATGTAATAACACTTTACCCACAAATGTAATAATGCACTTTGTGATTGATTTTTGGCGAATTCGTTCTAAACTAATATCCTATAGTAATGCGTTCATATAGCACAAAAGTTCAAAGTCTTTTTTCCAGACCCAGTTAATGAAATATTACAGTACAAGTCCAAGTCTTTTTCCAGACCCGGTTTTTCAAAATCATAATATACGTCCAAAAGTTTTTTTTTCCAGACCCGGTTAATTTAAAAATTATAATGCAAGTCCAAAGTCTTTTTTTCAGACCCGGTCGTTTCAAAAGTTATAATATACGTCGGTGAGGGGTAAAGACAACACTCTAAGCCCAAGCATTTTAAGTGGGTTTAATTTTGAAGATTGGTCTCAGCTGTCTTTTTTCAATATTTCTTTATCTTTTAAATAACTGGGTCCAGACGAAAGACTAAGCATAATACTCGTGTTATTCCACAAGAATAAGAATATGAGTCTTTTGTTTTTAGGATTGTTTAAATCATTTTTAAATCACCGGGTCTGGAATAAAGACAACGCTCTAAACATGTACTTTTCTACATGCATGGTCTTAATTTGGAGGATTGTTGGTTCTTAGATTCGTTGTTGGGGGTTGAGTTTTATTGATTTTTTTATTCCTGAAATAATTGTGTCTGGAGGAAAGTCGATCTTCGACAATCGGTCTTCATGTTGTTCCACAGTAATTAGATTATTGGGTATTCGTTTAAGAATATTTGTAAAAACTATTTTATTTTTCAAATAGTAACCAAGTCTGGAGAAAGGATGTCTGCTTTACCCACGCGTTATTACAATGTTTTGTAGGGGTAGTAGTATTATTTAAAAAAGACATATTTTTACTGGTGAAACTTTAGAAATTTGGTCTTAGATTCGAAATTTTTCAGTTACTTTTTTTAATAGCCGGGTCTGGAGGAAAGAGTACGCTTTAAAACTCGTGTTATTCCACGAGAATAAGAATATAAGGTCTTATGTTAGAAGATTTTTTTCCTAACTGTTTTAGGTCTGGAATAAAGACAACACTCTAAACCTCTTTTAAAACAGGTTCTTAGGTTGAAGGTTTGTTTGGTCTTAGACTTTGATTTTTTTAATTCTTACTATTAGCGTTTTTTTTGAAGGAAAAAATGGTCGGGCTGAAAGACTACGCTATATCCAGCATTAATAAGATTATGGGGTCTTTATACTGTTTTTAAACTGTTATTCATAATGTTTAAATAACAGGTAACCGGGTCTGGAGAAAAGACTACGCTTGATTCTCAATTTACTCTTAGTGCATATATTCACAATATACACCGTATAAGTTGAAACAACAACAAAGACATTAATTCCACCAGTTTTAATTATCTGGGTCTGGAGAAAAGACTAAGCTCGATTCCCATTTTTTCCACAGGAATATCATTATCGTATCTTAGTTTGGACTTATATTATAAATTTTGAAATAACTGGGTCAGGAAAAAGACTGGACTTATTAAAATTCTTGAAACAACCGGGTCTGGAAAAAAGACTTTGGATTTATATTATAATTTTTGAAACAACCGGGTCTGGAAGAAAGACTTTGGACTTGTACTTTGATGTTTTATTAACCCGGTCTGAAAAAAAGACTTTGCACTTTTGTGCTATATGAACGCATTACTATAGGATTTTAGTTTAGAACGGATTCGCCAAAAATCCCTTCAAATTTATTACATTTGTGGGTAAAGTCATTATTACATTTGTGGGCGATCAAAAATTATTACATTTGTGGGTAAAGTGTTATTACATTTGTGGGCGTTATTACATTTGTGGGTAAAGTGTTATTACATTTGTGGGCGTTATCACACTTGTGGGTGCAACGGCCCCCCCCCAAAAAAAAGAAAGGTCTTCAAACTAAATTTTAGGGGGCACCACACACGTTTCAGGGGGGGTCCCAGTAAACAAAATTAACAAGCAAAAAAAAAAGGTTATCAACAAAAAATTTAGGGGGGACCGTCCCCCACCTAAAATTTTTTACCTCTGCCATTTTTCCTGTGCCATTTTTACCTCTGCCATTTTTACACCGAGCCATGACGAAATGTTTGATTGGGCAAGCAAATAATAGCGTTAAGAAATATCAGGTGTTACCCCCCCCCCAAAAAAAAAAAAACACCACCAAAACATAACATCATATATTCTAAATTGCATTTTAATTGAATAGGTTATATACTTTGGGATTGAGTCACACAACATCCCTGGAGCGATTTGAAACTTCAAGGTTCATCATTCATTACGAGAAAATTCACTGTATCCATGTATTTCATTTTATGACCACATATTCCTGTCTTATCACAAAAAAATCACATTCCCATGAGAAAAACATATGTCAAAATTTGGAAAAAAACAAATCAAGTGATTAAAGTATAGAAAATATAGGGGAGGGCTCTGGGACATCAAACCTACCTGAGTGGAATAATTCCATGTCAGTAACTATATTTTCCACCTCGATTGAGAAGCAAAAACCTATCCAAATAATTCCAGATACCAAATCACTTTAGGCATCCATGCGGAGATTCTTGACTATCCAACATGTGGAGAAATATAAGAATTCTTTTTTTTCTTCCGAAATCGAGCGCTTCAAATTATCTGTTCACCTCGTCCCATTGTGGTTTTCTATTTTGAAAAGAGTGTCTATATGCGGCAAATTCGAATTTCAAAACTCTTTCGTCGAATTATTTCCCTCCGTTTCAATAAACAACATCCTCTGAATGAAATCCCAATGCCATTGTGGTCACTGTGATGTGAACAAGTTTAGACAAGCGCGTACGCTTCGGCCTTCTCCAGTCATCGAAACATACTGCGTGTTAGATTCCAGTGTTTTCGAGTATACTGCTTCTTTGCTTGTGGATGGTTGATGAAAGTCATAAATCCTCGTGCGCACTCAACTTCGGGCAAACCCTAACAATCGGTAGGCCTGCGCAAATTGGTACTTATTTTTTTTCCCATGCCCGTCTCGCTTCTAACGGTTTAGTGACGGTTGGTCTAATATCACTTGGTCTAATCTTCAGATGGGCTAAAAATATTCGGGCTGAACCCACCAAGTCCAATTCCCATTTATTCTAATGATCACTTGGTCAGTTCGTCCAATCCTCCGTTCATCTAATACCAGTTCGTCTAATCCTCACTTGGTCTATTATTTATTCACTCTAACATTCATTTTGTCTACATGCCACTAAGTCTAATTTCCATCAAGGATAATGGTTTGTTGGGCTATTTCCATTAGGGCATCGTACATACAGATTATTCATGCCATTTTTTTCAACCTGGACACTGTAGACATTTAATATTGTATTGCATGATGTCCGCTCTTCGACTTATGCCTATCCATTTTCTATAATGTAAATGAGAAATGAGAGGGGATGGGGAAGGGATAAAAAATAAGAACAAGCGAAAAACAATAAGAGAAATGAGAATGATAAAGATTGAATGAAGAAGACCTACGTTAAAAAAGTTGATGATGAATAAGAAGAAGAAGAAAAAGAAGAAGACTGAAGAAAAAGAAGAATGAATGCAAAACGACAAAGAATGAGGAGAAGGGGAAGGAAAAAAGAAAGCAGAAGGGGAAAAGGGGAAGAGAAAAAAGGGAAAGTGGAGAGAAAAGGAAGGGGAAAGATAGAAAGGGATTGTGGAGAAAGAAGGGAAAGAAAAGGAACAGGGAGAGACAAAAGGAAGAAAAAGAAAGAAATGAAGGGAGCGAGAGAGAGACAAGGAAGGAATTGAAGGGAGAGGGGAGAGAAGGGAAGAGAAACGAAGAAATAAACGAAGGACAAGGGAAAAGAAAATAAAGCGGAAAACGAGAAGGAAGAAAGGAAAATGGAAAGAGCGAAAATGAGGTAAAGAACAAAAAATAGAAGAAAGAGAGGAAAAATGAGAGAAAAGGAAAGAAAGAGGGGAGAGGAAAGGAAAGGGGAAAAGCAATGAGAGGGGAGAGAAAAGGAAGGGGGAAAAGGAGGAAAAAGATAAAAAAAAAGAAAACGAAAAAATAGAGGGAAAGGAAACGAAAACATAGAAAAATTAAAAAGAACATACGACATCAAAAAAATTATCTTGCTACCACAAGGAGACTAGTGACAGAATACCGCTTGTGACCACTTTCTATCCCATTCTACCCCTCCCTGCAAAATCTTGTGTGATAACCACCACATTTACACACTTCTGGTGTCTCCAACAGGCCCTTCCCTTTACTCCCCCCCCCCCTAGCATACCGACGCCCATCCAATCTCAGGGACCGCAATTAATTAATTAATTGTTCGTGCCGAAGTATACCCTCCCTCACTAACCGTTCTTTTCTCATTCAACATGGCACAGTCAAATGCACCAGCAACAGTTGCATTATGTGAAATACACATTTATGAGGGCAACACTTTCACCAGCAACACTACCAGCCTTCCTCACCAAACCAAGGGCAACATCACATGCACTACCAGTGATGTTGTATATCTCATCACTTGCAGAGTTTGTAGGGTACAGTACATCGGGGAAACAAAGAACAAGAAACGATTCTACGGTCACAGATCCACCGTCAACACAGCAAAGCTGGAAATCCCAGTTGGCCACCATTTTAACCTTCCAAACCACTCCATCACTGACATGATGCTACAGGGCATCGAATCTTTAGGTACCCGTCCTGACTCAGTCCGTACTAGCAGAGGGAAGTTCTGGATGAGACGAATTCGCACCACCCAACCTCATGGCCTGAACATCCAAGTACGACTAATTTATCTTTCCTAACCACTTTCAATATATATACATGTACATATACTTTTTCCCCTCAGATCATTTAGACTAGTTATATTATAGTTTATTCTTCTACATTCCTCCCATATCTCATACAAGCTCAGCTCCAATTTTTCCTTCCTTGTTCAGGCCATATAATAATATTATTTTTCTCTCTACTCACCTCTTTAATAGATTTACCACATATTCATTTTTCACATTTACATGTAACTATAGTTTCTTCATATACACCATCTCTCTCATACAACCTCAGCTTCTATATTTGCTTTACCTTTATGCTACTCATTTTTCATATATATTTTGTTTTTTCTACTATATAGACTTATATTTTTTCCCCTTACCCCTAGTCGATTTACAGTACTTGTTAATATATATACACACAGTGCGTAACAAAAAAAAAGTTTACACTTTGAAAAAGCTCTGGGACTTTAAAAATATACAACATGTTGGTAATTTTTTCACATATAATCTTGGGTGTGGGTCTCTTCTATCCAATGAAAGTAAAAGTTTTGACAAAATGTTACACTTGAGTGAGCACTGTCCATTTTTGTAAAGCTCGCAGAAATCTGTTTGCGCAGAAATGCTCGTTTTCACACAGTGTCAAGGGGAAAGGGCGAAATCAAACTTACCCTGCCATACATTTTTCCTACATTTCCCTTGCACTTTTAGTCAATTAAGATAAAACAGATACATTCTAGCATTTTTAAACAGATTTGCCACCCAAATCGAAATTTCAACACTTAGTAAGCACAACTTTTACCCTTTTTGTGCCAGCTGGATCTGAGGACACAAATGAATCTGAACAAAAGTTTACATCAGACATCTCCAGCACTTTTTCACTAAGTTTTTATTATTGAAAGTGGGTTGACATTTATTTTTTCATTTAATACTTGTTTCTCCACACTTTTCCCAAGCTTGACAATGATTAACAAAATGAAAATCAAGCCTAATTCATTTTTATGCAAATCACAGATCAGTGTATATCAAATATCGTCTTGATGGCCTTGGTGAATGGGGGAGTAGGGCGGGGCGCAGTTCACTCTTCGAAGTGTATTAGGCAAGGAAACAAGTTAAAAGAGGTCCAAGATATCTTCAAATCAATTTTACTTGCTATATTCTACGTGTTCTTCATGATAAAGGTTACTTTTATTCGCATAGTTATTTCAAAGTTCTGCGCAAATCATTTATCACTAAATTTTCAAAAGTAAGTGGTGCTCACTCAAGCGGAAATATTTTTCGATAGTTATATCGTCATTTGCTTAAATGGGTCTGTACCAATGTTAAAATGTGGAAAAATCTTCAGGATATTACAAATCTATAATTTTACAGGATTTTTTTCAAAGTGTAAACTTTTTTTGATACGCACTGTATATATATATATATATATATATATATATATATATATATATATATATATAGCTTTTTTCATGATGCTTTATCATATATACTTTACTATACTATGTCTTTTGCATATTATCCGTTGTTCCCCATTCTTTCCCTTTTCCCCCCAATCTTATGCACCAGTTTATTATTCCTTTCTTTGTAACCTGTTTCACCCACCTCTTACTAATTCCCTTGTTTTTCATCTCTTCCTCATACCCTCTACACTGTTTTGTTCCAGATCCTGTTTGATGTTGCCTGCCTCATTACCTTAATCCCTCTTAGCTTAAGGTCTTTCCCTGGCCTTACTTACACTAACTTCCCTTTGTGTCTGCCTTCTCCTTTCTTTCATCCCCTTCTCTAACATGATTGATCATCATTACTCTCTAATGCCCTTTTTGTCTCCTTGTTTCTAGTGTTGCTGTTGCATGTCTGTCGTCTATATTATGGTTGTTTCACTTTATATGTTTGTCATTTTGCCTCCGACGAAGATTCTGCTATATAGGATCGAAAGCCCGGGCCCCTTTTGACTCTCTAATTTACTCCATTGGCTCTCTTTTATTAGATAAGCAGTTTTCAGCAGCTTTTCTTTGCCATTAAAAAAAAATAGTTCACTTTTACATTTCTTCGATTTGTCACACCTTCCAGAATTCCAGAGAATGTTACACGCAACATCCCCCTGGAAACCTCTTGGGGATGCTTCAGGGGGGGGGGGGTGCTTCAGTAACCCAGCACCTCTGCTTCCCAGGGCCATGAGCACAAAGAAGATACGAGTTTATAAACATAAGCATGAACTTTTGATGAGTTGGTCTAGAGAGATTATTAGAAATGTACAAACTGCTATTAAATACGATACCTTCCTTAAATATGTGTTGATATATTATACAGATATTGACTGATGGGGTGTGTAATGTAAACATTCTTTGGACCGCCGGGTTTGTATTTTCCCGAGGGGTTATATTTTCCCGAAGCGCGCAGCGCTGAGAGAAAATATGATCACGAGGGAAAATATTAATCCTCTAGGCGGTCTAAAGAATGTTTTTCTTACACATCCCATCAGTCAATATCTGTTATATTAGATAGCCGCTAATGATGAAGATAAAGTTAGGCCTAACGATTCGTGGAGCCTGTTGTTTATGATATTCACAGTGATTGAGTGAACTGGTATAGATCAAACGTAAGATCTTGATCGTTAGATCTAAGTAACGTTAGTCTAACGTAGTGAATTACCCTTTTCTAATCAAATCAACTTTGTTTAGGCCTAGCCCTAGATCTATATCTAAGTTCGAGTCCAGTCCAGGTCCAGGACCAAAGGCAGGCCGATAATGCATGGTAACATCTAATCCACAAGAGGGCCCCATACACGTAGAAAAATTCATGGACCGGTTTGTCAATATATTCATCGAAGGTGGACCGGCAGGGAAAATGCATTGATTTCGATCATATCAAGTGACGCGCTATGGACCAATCGCGCTTGGCTATCTATCTTGGCTATCTGATATATATATATATATATATACTTTGTACATGTATGTTATCAATTGAATGCGAAATATTCTAGGGAAAAAATGTGCGTAATTAAGAATCAGTTCGAGAGAAAATAAATGATCGTCCTGTGTGATATGTGATTGTTTGGAGACTCTTTACATCAGCAAGGAACATCCTACCATCAGATGATGACCCTCATCGATCTCTTGCTGATCGTTTTTCAAATTTCTTCAGTGCGAAGATTGATGTCCTTGTCAGGTCCCTTGAGAGTCTACCATCAAGCAATCTCGACCACGTCAATTTTCGAAGCACCCATCATCGATTTAATGCTTTTTCTCCTGTAACACAGGGCCAAGTTAACAGAGCTATCATAGAATCTCGTTCAACTACCACCCGACTTGACCCAATACCCACTTGGCTACTTAAGAACTGCATTAATGAGTTAACTCCTGTTATAACAGCTATTGTGAATGCTTCCCTCATCAATGGTCATTTTCCTGATTCGCTAAAGCATGCTCATGTAACTCCACTCTTGAAGTCCACAAAACTGAGTTCTGATGATCTAAAGAGCTACAGACCTGTCTCCAATCTTCAGTTCCTGGGAAAGACTGTAGAGAGACTTGTGTTAAAACAGCTCCAGGAGTATTTGTCTGAGCATAATCTATATTCTGAGAAGCAGTCAGGATACCGACCGCATCATAGTTGTGAAACTGCCTTGCTTAGAGTTTCGAACGATATCCTTCTTTCCCTCGATAAAGGCAATGAAGCGATTCTGATGCTGTTGGATTACTCTGCAGCCTTTGACACGGTGAGTCATGATGCCCTTCTAAGTCGTTTACATGAAAGATTTGGACTTGACAACTCAGCCCTGGAATGGTTTCGTTCTTACCTCGCTAATAGAACCCAGTCTGTTTTTGTGAATGGCTCTGAATCGATTGTCAGCTCTTCTAACTTCGGAGTACCTCAAGGGTCCGTCATCGGTCCGATTGCATTTACACTCTTCTCATCTCCATTAGAGGATGTCATCAAACACCATGGAATATCATGTATGACTTATGCAGATGATACTCAAATTTATCTAGTGTTGAAGAAGGAGAACCATGCTGTGGCGCTACAAAGACTCAGTGCATGTTTTACAGACATTAAGAATTGGTCCATACAGAATGGATTAAAGTTAAATGAATGTAAAACAGAATGTTTACACTTTGTGAGCAGGCATAGGACTTGTAGTCCGATTGGCGATATTTCTTTTGATGGTACTGATATAAAATGCTCTGCGGCTGCTAGAAACCTAGGGGTCATGTTTGATAATAATATGTCTCTAAAGACCCATGTGAACAACGTATGCAGATCTGCCTCGTTTGCATTGCATAAAATTGGTAGCATCCGTCAATTTCTTACAAAAAAGACCACCCAGAGGCTTGTTCAGGCACTAGTCATGTCTCGCATTGACTTTTGCAACAGTCTTTTGTATGGTCTACCTGATACACAGATTAACAAACTGCAGAGAATACAAAATTCAGCAGCTAGGCTTATTGCTAAACGTCGTTCACGTGAGTCTGTCACTCCACTGCTAAGGGAGCTTCATATGCTAAGGGTTCGTGAACGAATTGATTTTAAGATCCTCTTGCTTACTTTCCAATGTTTGATAAAATCAGCTCCAGTCTATCTTCAACAATTAATATCAGAATACTCGCCCTCCCGCAACTTGCGCTCATGCAAAAAATCACTCTTAGCAGTTCCTGCCATCAACACCCAGTCTTATGGTTCCCGATCTTTTTGTTCAGCATCCCCTCAACTTTGGAACAACCTACCTCAAAGCATAAAACAAGCAGACTCGACTGACAAATTCAAATCTATGTTAAAAACTCACCTAAAATAGATCGTCCTTAGCATATGCCGCTTCAACTGTCTACTTTCAACTGTCAACATGTATAATTTAATTTTAGCTGAAATTTCTTGTCTTCCTATTTATTTTCCTTAAGCGCTTAGAGACATTCTTTGTGATAAGCGCTATATAAATGTTGTCAATTATTATTATTATTATTAATAGGTTCATATCTACTTGAGATAAAACAATAAAGGGCAATTGTATAGCGCACGTGACCACCTTTCTAGGTGCGTAAGGCGCTCCTATCCCGGATAAGGTAGTCTACAGCTTCCCGTGCTCACAATATTTTTAGGAATTACTTCCTGTCGGTACCCATTCACCTCACCTGGGTTTAGTGCAGCACAATGTGGGTAAAATTCTTGCTGAAGGAAAACACGCCATGGCTGAGAATCAAAACCACGTTCATCAGTACCGGCCACACAGAAACGTTTTTAGCACTCACAGCACTGTTGGCGAGGTTTTGCCCACACAGAATCATGTTAGCCCAATCACCAGCTAGCACTGTCAGACTAACATTACAATGTCGCACAGAAGTATTCACTAGTAGTGTCAAGGGCACCGATAGTGACACTGTTAGTGAATATTTCTTGCGCGTCTTGCGTAAAACTTGTCTCATTTTTTATGTCAATGAAGTGCTTTAAAATAGACCTAGATAGAAAAAAAGTGTACTCCAGCCCAGGGGCGGATCCAGTTTCTTCCAAAGGAGGGGGGGGGGGACACATTTTCCCGGGAAAGTGTTTGACAAGCAAAAAAGGGGTTTACATCTAAAATTGAAGGTATTATTGTCCTAACAAAAATTGACAAGCAAAAAAGGGCCCTTAATTGCTTCCAGGGGGCGGGGCACAAAAAATGGCTGACATGAACTACATTACACACAGCTATTTGCTAGTTTGTTTCTTTGAAGGGGAAGTCCTAACAATTACTTAGTTTTTTAAATTCCTATCAACAACTAGGAAACGTAAGTAATTCAACAATATTGATGTCAGCGCAAAGCACGAGCTGCAATAAAAATATTTAGACCTACGAACAGGACACTACTCGCATTCCTAAAGGAATTATACGAGTGCGAAGTATATACAACAGAAAAGTAATTTTATCTTTATATCTGAAAGTGGACAGTTTATTTGAGCGCGATGCCCGAGCTTTTTTGTTTCAATATTTTTTTCAGGTCTAGAACTAAATTAGAAACTAGGCACTCTTAACACACTATCATGAACGCATATTCGTTATCAACAAACATTGATATGCAAGTAAAATAAAAGTCCAGTGGATGCCGGGATAGGAAAACTATTCCCTAAATAACAATAACCCGCAGGGCTTCCTTTTCAATCAATTTAGCATCACATTCTGCAATGAAAACAATGCATATTATATACGAGAGAGAAAATGCCTTTAACCAAAGTTCTTTTTCGCTGAGTGAAAATGATCGCATCAAGTTATTCCCAGTTCCAATATAAAACCGGGATGAGTGCTATATGAGCTGCTATTAAATTGTATATGCATAAGACCTTTATATCTACAAAAGATATTTTTTTAGAAAAAAGATATCTGGGGGAAAAGAGTCTTGTAATATATGAACTTGAAAATGACTTGGTACGTGACTTTCCAAACACTTTTTTTTTCGTTCCATAATTCCTCCTCTCCTTTGCACCCGAATACACAAGCCCGTATTCTGAAGTCAGGTTTAACGTAGACCATGCTCTAACCCTGTACAAAAATTATGGGAAGCCAAAAGTGTCAAAATTAGTATTGCATCTTATGCATTTTTATGTTTACTCTGCTCTTTCCTGGTTCTTTGTTTGTGAAGGTAATTATCTATTCATAATTCCTAGAGTTGATTTATGTCACAACTGGCTTTCCATACTTAAACTACAACTTTAAACCAGAGTTAAAATTAAACCCGAGTTCAGAATACGGGCCACACACTTATTTTCTTTGTGTGTAATATGTTTGCATGAAAACATAATGAACATAGTTATAACCATTCGCGCGCATGCATACATATTCAACAACGCAGAGCGGATCCAGGATTTAAAAAAAAGGGGGGACAAGAAAAAAAATATACAAGGTTCTCACCGAGAATTGAAGGTAATTTCTTTCACGTAAAATTTGACCGCAACAACATGACATATGCGTGTTCTTTCCTCCTCCTTCTTTTTTTTTTTGGGGGGGGTGGTTGTAAAGTGGTATTGGCTATAGCGTATTGTTTTCCTATTCGATTCCTATTCTTAGTCAATCGAAAGCAATACAGTATGATAAGCGAACACAAGTGATTTTTCACAGGAGTGTAACAATTTGATAACTTAACCGTTATGTTAATCTCTAAAACCAATATTATTCCATTGAAGTGGTGGATACGTATATTTTGCTTGATTGATGATTGACGCGCTGACGTTGCGGTAACCACATTTGTATGACTTTTAAACTATATGCGTTTTGTGTATATTAAAAAAAATGAGCCAAATACATGTAAATGCTGTTTCACAAAACCAGTATAACCTTCGCAGTAATTTGCTGCTTGATAACCATAAGAACTATGAAGCCATCATGAATTTGAAAATATCAATCTTTATGGATTTTCAGAGTATTTAATGAATAGAACCTATAAAAAATATTTCATAAAAACTCAGATACAAAAAATACCGAAACCGATCAATCATTTTCACTGACGTGTGTGATATGTTGTCATAGGAACTGAAACATGCACCAAACATTTCTAAATAACCCTTTTCAAGATTTAATTGATGTGTTTTGATCTTAACATTACTCACGAGAGAAACCTCACCGTGTGTACATTAATTTAGTAAAGTGAACTATATGCAGGGTACGGATATCAACATAAGGAGACGAATCTATCCTGAAAGTCAGACGTCAGTTCTATGTTTTTTTTGTTATACTTCAACGAATCCAGGTTGAACATTATTTCCAAGGGCTAGCTGACCGGTATACAAATGATGCATGCATATGAGTTCATTAGGCGATCTATCCTCACGCGAATTGAGGCTGTGTTGCACGAAACTGTTAGGCTACATGCAATGGGGTGGTCAATTGAATGAACACAGCCTCAATGAGAGAGGATAGGTCGCATAATGGACGAATGAAAAAATGCATCATTTGGTTTATACAATGAATTTTCGAGATTTCGTTATTGGACAATATAGAGAAGAAAAACAATCAACAAAAGGAGATTGAATTAAGACCGGATTTGAATAAATTTTGCCCTTGTCTGATAATGCATTTTTTTTTCTGTGTATGAAAGCAATCATTTTTTCTTTGTTCTTTTGTGACGCACTTTATTCATGAATCTGAGTACGCACAGCCGGCCTTGTTAATGCGCTTACTTCGATGCGCACAAGCACACACATACACATACATGGCTAGTCACGTTAGTGGTACACACTGAAGGAGAAAGCTCAACCGTGCAATGGAAAAATAAAGAATGCACGGTCTCCGTGCAATGGAAACATAAAATTTGCATGCGTTACAAAATGGATCAAATATTGAATGGCTTTCAACCAGTAAAAAATACGAGAATCTTTGTATGATCTGTATGATAATGCTTCAACCATATTTGTTAGTCAACCAATCTCAATGGCCCGAATCTGGATAGAATTCCATTAGATTGTAAGACTGCAGATATATCATCAGTTCATAGAGGGAATTAAAAGACTGGTGGCACTGAATGCAAATACAAAGCATTGATATCAACCTTCTACACTGTTAGAAAAAATAAAAGAAGTTCCTGCAGCAGAGTCTCGAGAACACCTGTAATCTTACCGAATTGCGTAATAATCATTCTGTAAATTCATAAAACAAGAATTTTTCTGCAATTTAACGGAACAGGTCTGTTTAAAAAGGGGGAAAGGGTGTTTTATTCAAGGAAATTTGTAAGATTCCATACATCAAATACCAATTTCCTGTAAGATTACGCAATTCGGTAAGATTACAGGTGTTCTCGAGACTCTGCTGCAGGAACTTCTTCTATTTTTTCTAACAGTGTAGGCCCGAATTCACAAAGATGGTATTGAAAACCCACGGTTGAGTCCATGGTTTATGCAGATTTTCTGTATAAATTACGATTAATTTTGCGCGTATCTGGCAGGTGTATAAACAAACCTATTCTGATGCGCGCTCTTGTCACCGTCAGTGCGCCAAATTGACGCCTGTTACCATGGTTAGATACACTATTTTATTCATGAGTCCAATGTTTTTATTCATGAGTCCACTCTTCAAACTATTAGAACAAGATGATTATTTAAGTCTTATCTACAGTATTCTTGATCATGCATCTTGATGGTAGATTGTAACTGCTCTAATATAATGTCCTGTAGTTTGGTGGTGATTTTTTTTATTTACCTGATTTCTAAGAAAGCATAAATGCTTGTAAGCAAGCAACCAGAGGACCGACGGCTTAAGATCCTCTCCGAAGGACCTGGTACTGAGGATTAATGCCTTACCAAAGGGCACTAGCGCATCAAGTGGGAACTGAACCCCCGGACTGAACCCGGGTCAGCAGAATACGAATCCCCCTCTACCGACTGAGCTATCACGCCTCCGAATTTCTTAATGTCGCCACAGTAGGCAACATCTTTTTGAAATAAGAGATGCGAGTATACTATTTCCAGACTGCTGAGGAAGAAATAAGAAGCAGAAAAACAATTCTGAGGGGCAGATACTATTTTTACGTGAAGCTTATTGTGCAAGGGCAGAGAAAGTCTTTCTATTTAACATGTTTAAAGGTTTGTCGGTGCGCCTATTTTAATCAACAATGGCTTTGGTGTTTTGTGCATTACCCCTTCATCTGGTGCTATACAATACCCTTGAAATTGAATATTACGGAGGATTGTTTGTATATTACGAATTCAGCTGGTAATGCAATGCTCCTTAATGTATGTCTTAGTTGATTTGGTCTTGCTAACATTATGCTCAAATAGTAAACATTTCGTATATAATTTTAGTTGACTCTTTTCGTTTAAAATTTAATGTCTTACGTGTTCGATTATAACGGTGTTTTAGTTTTTATTCTCTTTTACCTGTCTGTATGCCAATCATTCATAATAAAGAAAGTATGACTTCATAGAAACCAAAAACAGATAACACAAATAACGCTCCCTTTTCTATTGCAACCAAGCTTTTCAACTCCTTACCACTCTATATTAAAACATTCTCTCCCCTCCAAATCTTCAAAAGACGCCTTAGGCAACACCAGACTCATTGGACAACCATGCAACCATAATGACCACTGTCTTATCGTAACTTGTGATGATTTTTGCCCATCATGCTCTGTCTTTGTGTTTATATATTATTTCCTTGTTTTATACTCATTTCATTTGTGATTTTTTCTATGAAAAGCGTTGTTTTTATTTATTTTCATTCACTTTTTTTTCTGTTTATGTCATGTCTATTATGTATGTATATTTTGACAGGGCTCCCTTGTAAAACAGGCCATTTGGATTAAACGGTCAACCCTGTCTTTTAAATAAAACGTGAATAGATAATGAATATATAAATAAATGGAAAGATCAGGATTGTGATACAAAATAATTTAGAATGTTTATAATTTTTTTATTCCTATTCTCAACTTCGTTATAAAAAAAAAATAACTACACCCATCATCAGTCATTTGCGTATCCACACCCAAACCATTACAGACTGAATAATGTTTGAATTTGATTCATCTTTTAATTTCATGAAATAAAAAACAGTTACTAAAGTAAAACAAATGTTGCGGAGTTAAGATAAATGCCTATATGGCTGGCTAAAAAATGATTTCCCTTATTTTGTTTGATACATTTCAATTGTAAATTGCCAATTCGTATACTGCCATTTTCCCCTCACCATATGGTTTACCTTCATTTTTTTCTAATGCCACTTCGTGCAACATTTCGTCTACCACACTTTTCCTACAATAGCCATTTCGTCCATAACCATTTCGCATTCAACCATTTCGTCTACCACCCATTTAGTCTAATTCCATTTAGCCTAATGCCAACTCGTCCATTAATCAGTCCGTCCTATGTACATTTAGTCCAATAACCATATCGGCTAATATCACTTGGTCCAATATCCAAATCGTCTACTTATCAACTCGTCCAGTTTTCGTCTAATAATCATTTCGTCCATCATCCATTATGTCCAATAATCAATTCGTCTTAAAACCAATTCGTCTAATAACCATTTCGTCCAATAAGTCATTTAGTCTAATAGCCAATTAATGCAATAACCATTTTGTCTTACACAAATACGTTGCGTTATCCGAGCGGGGCGGCGAAATGAGTCGAGTCAGCAACAATACACAGGCACCAAACACGTATATGCTAGTAATAGACTATTTATGACTGTGGACGAAATGATGATTGGCCGAAATGGCTATTGGACCACTAGGTAATAAGACCAAATGGCAATAAGACTAAATGATTGTTAGATGACGTGGGTCTAGACTCAGTGACAGTGAGCCTGCAATTAGACCAGAATATAGACGAAATAAAATTAGACTACATGGTCATTTGACCACTTGCCTTTACACAAGTTTGCTATTGGACCAAAAGGGAATAGACGTAATGAAAATGGACAAAGTGGCTTTGGGACTATTTTTAAAAATGCAATTATACCATTTGTCTATTTATACTAAATGGTAATAGACGAAATGGCTATTAGACCAACTAGCTATTGAAGAAAATTGTTATTGGACGATGTGGATAGTGGATCAACTGATGGTAGACGAAATGACATCGCACCATGTGGTGAGTAGACGAAATGGCAGCAGACGACATGGCAATAAACCATTTCAATTACAGCATATCACCGTGATATAGTTCCAATTGCAATGTTCCTTTCTTATAACCCAAAATCATCATCACATCATCTCGATAGGCAAATTACCTACATGTACACAATTTATTAATCGACCAATATTCCTCGGCGCCGTGTTTTATAGGCGTCTTTCCTTTCCCGCGGGCGATCATTTTTCCTTCAAAGTGGATACAGAACCGTGTCGTTGGCAACCTACTAGTATTCCACGTAAGTTTGTGCTTCATTAGTTTTGGATAACGAATAATAGAATTTGGTGAGGACTTTGATTTCCTTGGATCAAAATTCGGGTATTAATACAACAAGTAAAAATTTGAAGAAAAAAAAAATCCCTCGGGCCAACAGCGCTGATCAAGTAAAGCAGCTAACGTTTACTGCATAAGCTATCAACATGTTTTCATTACAGTCTAACAGTGTTATCGTGGCTATTGAATGTCATCACAAAGCTGATCCTCTTCTCTCCTCCCGTTATCTGTTTCAAAGTGCTGACCAGAAACGAGAAGAAACGAGGGGACGACAAATAAGAAATATCTTGATGCCTGCTTCTAAAGAATGAAACTAGCCACCTTGTAATAAATACCTAATAAACAATGAAAAGACAAGCAGACAAGCACAACGGAAAAAAATATACCTGTGATCTGAACATAATAATTAAAAAGCGAGTATCCACGGCGACAACATTATTTTGTTAGACAGTCTTTGAAAATAGTCGAAGATCAAACAAAAAATCTAGTACGTTTAAGGTATCTAGCTCAAGTCAACGTGAGTACACAGTTAAATTCCAACTTGGGAGACGAAAATTAATAATATTAGGAATAATGTATTTTCCCGCCATGCAGAATCAATTATTATCAATATCTTATATAGAAAATAATTGTATCAGGCTTTGTTTGATCCATCTTTCTTGCAATTGACACATCTGTATTTTATATATAATTTCGATTTGAAGTCAGATTTATGGATCACTTTGCAGCTGTCCACCTATATACGGTTACATGTAAAGTAGTTTAATGAAAGAAATACAAGTGACATGTCTGATGATGAATTTACTAGGAATTTATCGTAATGGTTACATTTCTCGTTACAGTATCATCATTCCTGACCAACCTAGGGTAACTTCTGATGAGAGGTGAAAAATATAAATGGTTCGTCTTAGACATCTCCATATTTCTTGACTTTCAGAATCTTTCTGTCAACATTTTCAAATACCGCCGATCAATAGGCCAATAAAATCGAAAATGTTGGTTTTATGTTACTGTATGTGACAAATACTAAACTTTCAAGTCTTGGAAGTTTGGTGCTTATAAAAAACCCAAATCCAACAAAAGTGATGATAAAGCATAGAATGCACTCCCAAGTAAATCGGGTGAATATTTAAGGAAGGGGAACAATGATTATGATTAGTATCACGAAAACTAAAAGGCCATTATTACACCAAACACACACTCACACACATGCTCATCCTAATTGCTATTAAGCTCCCTTATACATTTGTTGTGCATGCATCTCTAAAATAAATTCATGCATGTATATAGGCCAAAGTAATACCAATTTCCAGGACAACGATGTCTCAGCACGCTCAGAGAGAGAAAGCTGGAGGCCAGGGATAATTCCTATAAGCAGAGATAAGCCTTTGTATCATGACTTATGCGATGCAATATTTTGACAATCCACAACACGCAAATCTTTATCGAGTAACCTATGAATAAATTTTTAAAGGAATTATTGCATCCACGCTTTCTCAGATTCTGCCGTATTACCATATTGAAATGAAGATGAGATTTTAAGGCCTTACCCTGATAGGTTTTCTTTTCATTCCATTATATAATGCTTTGAAATCTTATATTTAGAAGAATTGTTTCATTTCGATTTCACCTTGCCACCTGAGACTTTCTGTGCACCGTAACATAGAGGTTGGTCGTGGAACTGATTTCTACAATTGATTTCTTTAATTAAGCCAAAAAAATTAGGGGGTGTCCACCTGAATTTTTGGGATGGACACAGGTAAAAAATTGGACAAGCGCCCCCAATAAGGTTATCAACCTAAATTTTAGGAGTTGCTAACTAAAAAATTTTGACAAGCAAAAAAAAAAGAAAAGAAAGGTCATCAAAAAAAAATTTAGGGGGACCGTCCCCCCCCCACTTAAAATTTAGGGGGGGACACGTTCCCCCCGCTTCCGCCGCCTATGACTACGCATGATCAATCTTAGAAATAATCCTCACTATCAATTGTTTCATGCCGAATGGCCCAGGAGTTACTTATATGGAAGAAGTAAAATGGAGATGGGTAGCTCAAAATATCGTTCATGGATACAATGCACGCACGTACTCCATCTAGTTGGAGTACTCCAGCTGGTCATGGTAAGAATTGCTATTAACAATATACGAATGAAATTAATCCTACTAAGTACCAATCTGATACCTTGGTGGATGGAGAGTGGTAAAGAAAATAGTTAAATAGTCATGTTAAAACAACGGTGGGTTTCGAACACTTGACCTTGCGAAGGAAGGCTAAGAGTCATTACCACTACACCACAATGCAAGTTTATTTGTTCCCGCTCTTGTAATGTAGGTCTTGCTGCTGTTGCTATTGTAGTTGTCAGACATTTATTTGTCAAATTCGTTGGATTCGTGTGAAAATCATTGCAAGTTATCCTTTTGATTATGATGTTAACATCGGATTGCTTTCTGACATTTACTTTAGACATTGCACTTGACTGGTACCTGGAAATATGAATGATGATATTATTTGAAATGACCGAATTACTGTTCATTTGTCAGACCGGGAGTGATATATAATGATAATTGTTTCAGAACGTGATATCTTAAAGTGATTAACCACACCTTGGCAGCTTCATAATTGGTCAGCTCGATAACACCTGAATACGCTATTTTTTTGTTTCAATTGAGTGGCATGAAAGAAGATTGTTTGTCAAACCGGTAAAAATTCTGTCGCATGGCGCACTTGATGTAACACCCACTAGCTAACTATTCTATGCAATTCAATTTCATTCTAGTCAGCCATAAAAATATGTATATAAAAATCATACAGTGTACATAATTATGCGATTAATAGTACAAAATACGGCTAGGGCAATAAAAAAGCAGACTGCTTGTAGAATGGCCCCATTAACAAATCGGTCACAATTTGTTATTATCTTTTGAAATGGCTGACTCTATATTGTAAAAAGATGTTATTAACATGACATTTCTTTATAATATGAGGCCCCATACGGTCCAAAATTGTAATCATTATCATCAAGTGAAGGTGTTTTATTTCCCTGGGGGGGGGGGGGGGTCAGCAATCAGTATCATCCCTTTTTTTCTTCCGTCTTCATAATTACGCAATAATTGTAATATTTTATGCCTAGAATTGTTTATAATTTTAGATATGGTATATCATTTCAATAGAAAGGAAGACACATCATTTCCTCAGACCACTGTGGTTAAATTCGTTGACTTACTTTCAAGTCACGTGTAAGCCCATAGAAAATAATATTATTATTCAATTTCATTATTATTTGCTCGTAACTGGTTATCATCAATGCCTTTATCGCCAGCATGGGCGGAAATCCCAGGGGGACAGGGCGACGTGTCCCCCGCCCCCTACTCAAAATAGTAGGGGGACACAATATCAAATGCCCCCTACCATTTCGGGTCTTTTATGATAGAAAGAAATACATAATTCAAAATGGTAATTAAACATGTATTTTGCACGAAATCACCTTACTTTTTGGGTGATAATACTTTTTCTTTTGCTTGTCAAATTTTCCAGCCCCTGGTCCCCCTACCTTCGGGGAGAGATTTCCGCCATTTATCGCCATCACACCATTTTATATTACCTAACTAGATGAAGGATCCAGAAATTATTATCATTATTAATATTATTATGTAGTCCGATCAGCAACTTCATTCTTTTTTAACAGAATGCATTTCCATTTCCTTGTTAACTTAGTCGTTGCGTTCGCTCAAATATCAATTATTGACTTTTCTCCTGTCATGCATGTCAACATGTTGATCCAAACCTACCTTATAAATGTTCCATCCGTTGAATAGGCGTGTAAGATATTCCCTGATGGCATATTAATCTAACTCGCAAAATATCTTGAGTGAGGTAGGTTACAACTAATGACTTGACAACCGTGACAACAGTGATGCAATTTACCTTGCATGACTGGATTAAAAGAAGATGCACTTGCCTAAAGACACTCTATCTTATCGAAGAACATCTAGGAAAAAGGCCAATTAGACATTCTCGGGGGAGTCCCTCTTCATGTATCGATCGCAATGATCTAAAATAACGAATCAAAATCAGATGGTGAGACGTAATTTAGGATCTACATTAACCTCGATTGTTTCATCAGGTTATCATCAGGTCACAATTGACATCAAGCTGTACACCACATATCCTTTAGCTCCCAACATATCTTTAGTGAAAAAAAACTATTCCGTCTACTGCATACTTCTCGTCTATTTTATAAGAGAAGACATAGGAAAATGAGAAAGGTGCTTAAAGCCATATTAAGGAGCAAAACTTTGAAATGTCATAACAATCGTATTTACTTCCGATTTTTTATGAAATTTTCAGTGGTAATAAAGTCTTTGGTTGGATAGACTTGTCTTTAAATCTGTTTTAAATTAAATATTAATTGTGCATAATTAACACCTATTCCTTTTTATTCTCACTATATAATGCAGACATCAAGATTACCTTTCTTTTCTATTTTTGCCAGTTGCCATGTCTTCACGGTCCCTATTATGTGTAGATAAGCATTGGCACTATCGAAGAATTAACCAAAATCAAACGAGTTCGTGAAAGATACAGTACTGCATAGTAATCATGGTAATGCACCCCTTTTGTGGGTGTATATCTCTTGTAAATATAACGTGTTCACGAGCCGTAGAAATTGATCAGTAACATTTAGCGGATATTGACAGTTTAGGAGTTGTATGCATTTGAAATAGGAAGACAGTGGGACGATGGCAAATAAGAGAAGAGTGTCGAAAGTACGGTGACACTCCTTTTATAGTTAGTACCGTGTCAGAGCAGACAGCTTTGAATTTGTCTCAGGGTTGATTGGGGGATATATAAAATAGTATATAAGGCAATATTGGTAAGGATACTTTTTAAAAAGTTTACTACTATAGTTTTTCTAATATTGTCTAAGATTTGCTCATCATATACTAGGAGAAGAAAAGGGAAAAAAACTAATAGGGGAAGAGAAAGATGAAGATATATATACAGTTCAGGCCAGAAGTTTACATACACCCAGGAGATTCAAAGAAAGGTTGACACTTGCTAAACATCATAACATTTAATGTATCGTATAAAATATTTGCAGCATCATGACGAATTTAATATCAAACAAAAGGGTATGTCATGCCCCTTCATCACATTGCTTTGTCAACAGGAGCTGAAAAATATTTAGGTGCTATTTCCCCCTTAAAATCTTCATATTTTAATAGACAAATCAAAAATAAAAACTTGACAAAAACACTTAATATTTGTGCTCGTTACTTCTCAATACAAACATGTCAGATTACACCTGTTTGTTCAGTGGTGACATATCATAATAGAAAATGTAATTAAAATCATACATTTGTATTGCAGTTCCACTAGAATTTCCAATTGCTCGCGTCCTCGTCAGACGCGAGATACTATGATCCAATTTTACGAGGCAAACCTCGCGTCTTCGTCAGACGCAAAGTTTGCATCGAAAATTTGGATAATACACTGTTAGAAAAATTATCCTTAAAATAAAAGAAGTTCCTGCAGCAGAGTCTCGAGAACACCTGTAATCTTACCAGATTGCGTAATCTTACAGGAAATTGGTATTTGGTGTATGGAATCTTGCAGATTTCCTTGAATAAACACCATTTCCTCCTTATTAAACAGACCTGTTCTGTTAAATTGCAGAAAAATTCCTGTGTTGTGAATTTACATAATTATTCTGTTATTGCTTTCTACGAAATCTCTTTTTCTGTAAAATCAGGGTTTTTTTAGCAGTGTAGTACTTGGAAGTAAACTTTGTTGTGACTGCAATGCATTACTTAGTACCTCTTTATTTACCTCCAAGCATTACCTCCCTCCCCCTCTCTCTAAACATATATTATAGAGAGAGGGGGAGGGGTAGACAAGTGCAAAAAACTTGTGGCAACTTTTCATTAATTCATCTGCACAAAAAAGACAAAGAATCAATACAAAGGTTTGAACTGCTGGCCCGCCTCCATGGTCTAGTGGTTAAGCTTTTAGCGTTTAGAGCCAGGGATCCGGGTCCGAAGCCCGGCGGGACATTTTTCAAATTTTGATTTGGAATGAAGTGAAACTACGCATCTATTATTCTCTCCTTTTCATTTGTTTCACATATATATATATATATATATATATATATATATATATATATATATATATATATATATATATATATATATATATATATATATATATATATATATATACATAATATGACGAAGAGTGTGACTTAACCTTTCATTTTTGAGAGCTATGCTCCTTTTAAAATCTATGATTTTATTTTTACGGCATTTACTATACCATTTATGATTATTTTATTCCATATGCCGAAGCAGACTATTTCTATTTTACTCAGGTACTTTTTACTGCTAAACTTCGACTGTTGGCGGTGAGGCCCTTTTCATATTTTCCTGTTTTGGAGCCGGAGATTCGCCATTGTCATCTTGCAGTCATGGCAACGCGTCTTTAGATGCGTTTTTTACAGTGCGCTTCCTCCATCTTCAGCGCATTGATTTCTTTGAAAGGTGAGTTTCACAATCCGTATGCCCATGAACAGACGTGTTTTTCACGACTGTTTCAGAAATGGATTTTGAATTCTCTTTTTTTGTCACATCATGGGCACTGACGAAGAGTGTGACTTTACCTTTCATTTTTGAGAGCTATGCTCCTTTTAAAATCTATGATTTTATTTTTACGGTATTTACTATACCATTTATGATTATTTTATTCCATATGCCGAAGCAGACTATTTCTATTTTACTCAGGTACTTTTTACTGCTAAACTTCGACTGTTGGCGGTGAGGCCCTTTTCATATTTTCCTGTTTTGGAGCCGGAGATTCGCCATTGTCATCTTGCAGTCATGGCAACGCGTCTTTAGATGCGTTTTTTACAGTGCGCTTCCTCCATCTTCAGCGCTTTGATTTCTTTGAAAGGTGAGTTTCACAATCCGTATGCCCATGAACAGACGTGTTTTTCACGACTGTTTCAGAAATGGATTTTGAATTCTCTTTTTTTGTCACATCATGGGCACTGACGAAGAGTGTGACTTTACCTTTCATTTTTGAGAGCTATGCTCCTTTTAAAATCTATGATTTTATTTTTACGGCATTTACTATACCATTTATGATTATATACACACACACACACGCACATATATATATATATATATATATATATATATATATATATATATATATATATGTATATATATAGATATATATATATATAAATATATATATATATATATATACATATATATGCTAATATCACCTTTCTTTAAAACAAAACAAAAGGAAGTTACATAATCAAAATAGTCAAACGATGGTTTATTGACATACACCTATACGATGAAGAGATTGTCCAAACCTTCAAACCTACAAAAATAAATCATAGCAAGAGGGAATAGATAAATATAAAAATATACTAGGTATAGGCTTACAGGGATTGGCTGACTTTTCTAAAAATGTAATCTGATATGATTTTTTTGTGAAGTTCCTGCTTGACCTCAAGTTTTGCTTGTTTGCATATTTTATAACTTTGTCCTAAATCAACGTCTTGATGTTGTCTGAATATCCGTATTCATTATGTTTCTGTGAACCAGAAAGGCGTCGAAAGTATTCATAACAGAAAATAGGTGAACATTTTGAGACCTAATGTCAATCATTTGTGACAATAATAAAATAAATCTTCTTCTACGTCTTACGAGATGTACGAGAAGAAATTAAGCCCGGGGCAATTAACGCACGAGCACATGTCTAGCCACCGTCCAGCCCAAGTTCTCCTTTCATTTGCAACGTGCTCATAATCATGGACCAATCATATCATATCAAAGATATAAGACAAACCAAGTTAATACATCGATCAAGCAGCAATGTTTTCCACTTTCCTAGTTACGTAAAATCCAGCTTCTTATCACATAGAATTCATTGATTAAATACAAATACTGAAAGGGCAATGAAGGGTAACATTACATGGGATTCATCATCTTCCTAGATTGATTGAAAAGGCTCCTTTATAGTACTTTGAATTGTTATTCTGCCAGGGTCTAGCTGAAGACAGTTCTTCTAAAAATACAGATACGAAGAACAAAGGATCTCAGACAGAACAACGGAAATAAATCAGATTAACCACCACGTTTTGGTGTATTGAGTTATCTGTCTTGGGGCAGAAAACTCTGTAATTGCCTAAAATGGAAAAGAGATACCCTGTTTCCTCACAGGTAAAAACAGAGAGAAAGGAAAATATCGGGATCATACCCTGTGTTTCCAGTCAAGCGTCTCTTGTCACTTTTAAAACCCTTAGGGAGTGCAAGGCAGCGAAAACTAACATATAACATTTTCAATTAGTAATTTGAGAAAAGACACAACACGAAATACGTCAATCTCTGCCCGAACTTGCGGAGGGATTAAATAAGACTCGCGAGGATCATGTTTCTTCCATTTGTGAAATTAACAACTACATAGAGTGCATAGTTCAATCCGATATGTCTTACCGTGTTTACTACAGGGAAATTCAAACTCACAAATTAGTAAGATTCAGATCGTTCATAAACATCGGTTTCACTGATTGAACTAAAGCAGATTTTTTACGGCTTAATTTTCCGGTATACCTAAGGTTATGTGGTTGAGTACCTTTTTGTCTAATACGAGCTAAAGTAGTACAGGCTAAAAGAGTTTTCCTCTATTATGATGTGAATTAGTGAAGGTGTCCAGCTTTATTTATTATAATACATAACGTACCTTTAAAAGAGTAAAAGAAAAAGGAAGTAATCGCAGCAGACAATTATTTCATGAGAAAGCTTTTAAAATCAAATTTAATTATCGCCATATTATCATAGATCTATATCTGGTACATTGAAATCAACTTTGTGAAATGATGAAGTTGTAGCTGAAAACCGATAATTATGATGATAACTAACAAAAAAAAAATCATATGTGGAACAATGTACTGATGTTGCTTTGAGAAATAACCGACATTTTATGGAATTTCGTACTGATTTTGCTAATTTCTCTGCAATTACACATCCCCCCTGAAGTAACACATTTTTTTTCATACATACAAACACTTAAACAATTAAAAAATCGTTACAATTTATCTTTTTAATCAATGTTTCATCTACATGGTTCCATCTTTAGGAAAACCTCAATGGTAATTTCAATTAGCGTTAAAGCTCATCTAAAGCTTCAGTAAAGGTTGGATAAGGTAAATTCTACTCAAGTGAAATCATGATCATCCAATATGCAAATCTCCAAGCTCCATTAAAGCCATTAGTACAATACATTAGTTGTGACATTTTAAGCCGTAATATTATCACATAATTATTAACATTCATGACATAGATGGTATTGCAAATTAGTCAAATTAGTAATACAATGGTGTCACACGCACATCCTAACCCACGCAAATAACCAGACCCTCCCACACAAACACACACCCACCCACACTCTATCTCACACACACACACACGCACATATTTATTTTAAATGTTTGAGGTGAATGAGTTTTCAATAATCATAAAAATACACGTGAAAAATATATACTCCAATAGTTGTAAAGGGTAAAAGGAGAATAAGAGAAAACGAAGGAAGACCTTTCTTATAAACATGGGAGAAGTGTATGACTCAATGGACTATCATTTAGCAGTTAAGTACACTTTTTGATTAAAATATGTAAAAATATATGTTTCTACATAGCATAAATTTAGGGGGCTTTAAGAATATAGAATAAAATTAAGTTTTAATATGGGAGTGCATTTATTTATAATTGAAAACTTGTATTGCCAAACTATCGCAAATTCCCCGAATGTATTCCTTTTAAATTCGATGAATGGGTTATATCAGTTAATATTCAATGTTTGGTCATTCGTGAGACTGTTCGGTAGAAGTGAAAACAATCTATTCAACTCCGCTTTGCGTCGTCGAATAGATTCTTTCAACTTGCACCCTCATGTTATATACGGAACGATCGCACTCATAAATATTGGTATAAAATAAAACCCATGTGAACGTTTTGTCAAGTTTACTAGCACGGTAAGTTGTTTTGCCTTTATCAAGGTTACGTTAAACCTTCAGGTCAGATATGCATTTTGTACATACTTAATAAAACATTTCAAGCGTTACAAACAAGGTAGTCTCTGTTTTAGAATATGAATTGACCAGAATGAAGAGGCAATGACTTCCGGCTTTTAGCTATTCAGGTAGCTTTTGGAAGCACAATTCTGCTGCCTGCTGAAGCTTTAAGGACATTATGAAAAGTCAAGAGCAAGACCGCACTTCAAGGCCTCCAGGCGTCTTCCGGTCATCACCAAGATCTCTAATGTCCGAGTTTACATCGATGGACTGTAAGAGGAGGAAAGAAATGACGGTGATATGCAGACCAATAGTTACTGGAACGAAGGGAAGCATCGGGGTGACTGACTTTATAGTATTGTATCCAATCCGTTCTTTGCTTCTTTCTTTTCGTTTTGTCTTCAACTTCCTGGTTTCTCTTACCATAGTTTCGTTCGATAAGTGGCTCCTTAAGACCAAGGCAGTCATGTCGTCATTTACAGTAAATAGTTCAATCGCCACCTCATCCAGATTGTATTGTAATAAAATGAAACAATGTTTTCGCAAATATATATCATTATTGGGAGCCGATGAAGGCTTCAAGAAGGATTCTGATTAATTTAAACCTTATTGTTTTTTTATTAGGACGGTTTGTTTTCTTGTGAACGCCTTTGGACTTATTTTGAGTATCTCGATGAATTATTAGAGGTCATAACATTTCAAAATGGATATGAGTATGATTATAGGCTGCAGTAAGAATTCATAGAGAGAGTCTTTCCGCCATCTTAATATAACTAATTACTTATTTCAGTCTAGTCTAGTTTTGACAATATCATTACTGACATAATTACAGTCTCCATGGTCACTGCAGACTGAGCTGAATCAGAAGTCTTCAAGGATAATGTGTTGTTCCAAGATTATGTTGCCTTGGTTGTGATCTAGTTCAACCTAAACTAGGCTAATATGACACTCCTTCCTTCCAGGCTGAAGATGTTTACGCATCATGATACTCCGATGGGGTTTCACAGAAATGAAAATCATAACATAATATGATATATAATTCTTGAATAAAAAAATCAAAAGAGCAAAACACCACAACCAATATACAAACTAAGGACACGGATTGTGAACGCAGATCACATCGGAATCATGCGCCAAGTCTAAAATTATCCTGAATATCACTATTCAGAGTATGTAGTGCAAAATATATTACACACCCGCATACACAATAGCAAAAGGCTGAATAAAACAACCGAAGATAGAACATATGTTTATATGGATATATATATTAAACAAATATATCAGGCTTTGAGAAAATATAAGTTCAATTATTTTTCCGACAACTGGGCGTTGTGGCGTGCGCCTGTAATCCAAGCTGTGGGGAAGTTACAAATTGATGCAGAGATTCGAGCCCTGGTCACGTTTTTCGGATAATGACGATAAAGGTTGGTCCAAGACGTAAATAATCATTTCTGATTGATACACGTCTGACAAAACTCAACACAAACAAAAAAAACCCGAGGTTGGACGGGCAATAGCCACCTTTCGCAATCCTCACGGACGCTAATGAGGACGTTAATAGCATAGGACGGGGGTATATTAATCCCGTCCAGCGTAATTCTTTTCGCGCCATTATTCCTTTACCTTTTCTCTTCATTTTTTTGTTTTCCTTTTTACGCCCCCTCTCCCCCTTTTGGGGCCCCTGAAAGTGGTGCCCGGGGCACATGTCCCCTTGTCCCCCCCCGCTAGATAAGCCATTAATAGAATGCTAATTAGATTAGATTGTATTTCAAGTTTGCTGAGCAAAATGAAAAAAAAGAACGGACTGATTATACTTTTTTCCTTCCATACAGCTAAATACAACACAAATAAACAGTGTACTAAAAAAGAAGTGGTACATTCCAGAGTACCTTAGCCAACCGACTCATATATTGTTGACGAATAGAAGCAGATTAAAAGCTAGAGATATCAACAGATTATGGGGATCCGTTATCTATATCGGTCTTGAAAACAACTTTTTCTTCAGTAGAAAGGTTGCATGTGATCCGATGGTAAAAGGTCAAGGTGCTTTAAAATCTGTTGTTGAGACGATTCGTAATAAATTCTCACAGCCTTGGGGATAAAATACTCATTTACACGACTGCATTAAGTTCTAACATATCTCACCAGGCTTACCCAGTCGCCGAAACTTAAAATACATCAGGGATCGTCTTAATATGAACACATGTAGCAATCATCACCTTTTGACGTGATATACTGTCTGGAGGGAAATGGATGCTTTTAACGGTAACATCAAACTTTGATCAGCAATGAGAGATAGACAAAGGAGAATAGTGAGAGGAAAATAGTTGGAAAGATATATTTTACGCCCGGTGTAAAGAAATCCTAGTTTTCTTAAACGAAGATAGTGGTAGAGGTTGAAAGAATATTCTGAGCAATCCCTATCAATGACTGATATACTGTATTATACAAATATACCCGGGTTCGAGAAAGTATAGTGGGAATATTTTATCCGAGGTTGGTTCGGCAATTACCCTTTTTAAATAGTTACATTGCCGGACCAACAGAGGATAAGATATTTCCACTATACACTCTCGAAAGAAACGTCCGGTGTATCTGTTTTATATCCATTCCATATCAAAGTTTGAACGAAATTCGTTTGTAATCTAATCATAATTGGCCCATCTCCATGATATGGACAAAGGCTAGATCCGCTTATAGCTATTATTATTATTATCATTTTCGTTTTGTTTTAAGGATGTTTTTATTGTATTCTCTCAAATCGAAAGACACATTCCATTAACAGGATTACACACTATTTGAAATGCGATTATAAATTATACAATAAATCCATATCTCATATAATTGTAAATCAAACCTCAAAGATACAGGAAATTATTATTGATATGTTTCAACAACTAAAGAATGAAATATTAAAAATATTCGAAACAAACTCTTCGTGATTCAAAGCTCCAAAGTCACATTATTATAAGTCATTTTTATAAATAAAACAATTAAATATAGACCCTTTGAAAAAGAAAGGTACTCGCAAATAGCACATGAAGAGTTAAGTAAATTGTTGTTTGTCTTTTTAGAGTTTAATTGTTCAAAACCTCTTTCAGCTCTTACAGAACAAGCCTTAGTTCAGGTTTCATTTGAGCATTGCTCTATGCAATTCGCTATTTCAGTCTTCTGCATTAATTGGCATGGTTTGAATATTGTAATAGCAATACAGATACGGACGCCACTTGTTAATACTTTAGACATGCAAACCCCGTCGTATTTTGGTCTAGTACTTGCATAATTAATACCAATATATTATATTCTACTTAAATATACACTTAATTGGGTAAAATTATTTTCCCCCATATTTTTCATCCTCCTCAAAATACATGATTTCTTTGAACTATAGTCGCACATTTTCGAGTACTGAATACCAAAAGTAGATCCCAATACATTGAGAATCGTTGAAAACTGAGTATCACAAAAGAGGGTGAACTGTGTCATTTCCTGTACTTTGTATGGCGCCACACAAAGATCTGAACTCAAGTCACGATGTACACTGATGTATGGACGGTTTATTAAAGATTCAGAATAATGCAAAAGATATCCATTAAACTATCGCTTACATGTGTATATATAGTTTTAATTCAATATGTATTTCGCACTTTTTTCCATCTCTCCCTTCGTATCTTCCCTCTTCCCCTAGCCCCCCCCCCCTCCCGCATGCACTCTGTCTAGATGTTTGATATTGGAACTAATAAGATTGATTCGGTATCAAGCGTGTTTATGCTATAATGTTTAGTTTGTTTGTTAGTTTTCCTTGTTTCCTTTTATATGCTTATGTATATTTCGCATAAGTGGTAAAACTCGCAACGAATGAAGTAAACATTTTCAATGATTCTCTTGCATGATTTTTTTTCAGTTTCATTAATACCTTTTTTGTCAATGTTTTTCTCGTGCGAAATGTTCTTTACATGCGGTTGAAGACCTTATTTTTTTGTAATTTTTTTTGGCGGACGAATTCGCCCCCCCCCCTTTGGAAAATCCTAGGTACGCTACTGATAAGCGACCAGGCTCTTATATTCCTCCAAATGGTTTAGTGATTGTAACATCCACATGCTTATTTTTTCACTCCCCTCGATCTTGCTGTATTTTTCGAAATGGTTTATATGTATTTCAGCTTTATTACATTTTGCTAATTTATTGTTTTTTCTGATTCCTCTTTTACATTGCCTAAAATGCAAGTAGAAATTATGTACATTTCACTCGAGTCTCATTTACTATTCCAATCTTACAAAAATATAGTGGCCGTTGGTTTTTTTAAGCACTTAGTTGCTTGTGACAGTATTCTCTAACCTTAATCAAATATTTCTATTTTGTAAGGGAGGGGCTTTGGGACCCCGATCTTACCAGTTCAGGGATAGGATATCGGAATGATCATGATGATACAAACGAAATAATCGTATGCAGTAAATTTCCATGCCATTCTATGTTTGATTTTTTTATAAATCAAAGCTGAAAATACGCCAGTTCAGACGAACTGCAGAAGTGTCCTGAATCGGAGGTGAAACTGTGCTCCGTTATAATAGCAATGATCCAGTGTACATATTTTTTTTCTTCGGAATACTAAAATGGTTTACTTTGAATTTGCACCGATTAAAACCAATTAATGCAATTTCCAGCATTTATGAATAATATCAAATATTGATCCATCTTACACACGTTATTATTTGATATCTTGCACATCAGAACGATTTTAAAGCGTCCGAGTTCATGAAATCAAGTAATGAATTGATATTGAAATGTTTGATTTAAATTTAATAATGATTTTTCTTTTTATTTCAGATGTGAATTTCATAAATTTGGGGTTTAAAATGTTTAAATGTGTATGAACTTTGAAGTGTTCAGGCTTACACTGTGAACTAGATTTCAGAGTATTAGAATTACAGTATTCTGTGTGGGTTTTTTTTTTACGAAAGACTGCAAACTTTCCTCTGATTTCGTCTCTCTCAATCAATTCATTATGATATCAAAACGAGACAATCACTAAAAGCTATATGATTAGAAAAAGTGTTGCTACATTTATATGCCTTAATCTACTTGGAAAACAAGACTTTCACGCCTCGAAAGAAATCTTATTTGTTGTGATAGTACGACTACGTGCTCGCGAATATCCCGGTATACATGGTATACGACATTTCCATTTGTGTGTGTGTGTGTGTGGGGGGGGTGTCTTCTGTCTCTCCCTACTTATCTTTGCCCTCTTTCTCTCTTCTTCTCTCCTTCTCCCTTCAGTACTTTATTCCTTCCCTCTTCCCTCTATTTATCGTCATGTCTTTGTTTTCTTTTGCCTTTTCTGTCATCTTATTATTTCTCGCCAAAACCCATCATCTTGGTTTTATTCCGATCCATCTATCTTAACATATTGTGTCTTCCTACACCTGAACATGCAAATGAGTCCCCATTTTTTAATTGTTTGATATATCCAAGGGGATCCAAACTCTACAAGCAGTGTTTTATAGTGGATCCCTCATTTCCAAGCAAGATTTTATCAAAAACTATTTTTACAAATGTTTTGGAATTTGTAGTTCATTTGTAATCATTGTAATCATATTTTATTTGTATTGGAAATGTGATGTACTTTTATCTATATTTGTTTATGCAAATGATGAAAATAAAAATTTGAACATGAAAAAAAACCCCATCGAACTGGGCTTCTAAATCATTACCTAAATACTTCTGAGAAACATGGAAATTTGTCAATATGCTTGCCTACACTATTAAATACATCATGTAATAGAAAATGAAGGCATCGGTGAAAACAAGAATCCAACTTATTTCAAGATAATCGATGTTTGCATTGTCATTATTTACACTGTTTTTTTTACATATATTTTGCATGAAACATTACATTGATATGGACAATATGCTTCCCGCATTGGGTAAAATACTACCCCAAATTGGTTGGATACATAATTACCCGCGTGCGGGTTAAAATTTTGCCCAATATTTTTTACAGTGTATCATTCTTCATTTACCTCAAAGTCGTATTATTCTTTTCTCTTTTCTTGTCTTTTCTTACTATTCAAGATTTTTGTTTTCAATTCACAAAGTTTACGCACGCTCCTAACCCTTAGACTTTGATTGTAATTGCTTTCATGTTTGTGGCAGAGGAGAACATGTACGAATTTAATAAATAGATATTACAAATCATAAATAGTATCATGAAATTTGTCAGGGTCTGAGAGAGATGCATGGTTTCTTCTTTGTGTATCGGTTGATGTGGTAGTAATCCTCATGAGAAAAAGAATGCTATCATCCCATCCAGACGTACTTGGCGGGGTTATTAATTGAATCATGAGTGTCTCCTGCCTACTTGGGGGTCGTGAGAAAATAACATGATCACTTATGCTGATTATGATTCCAGCAACTTTGTTATGAAAGCCTAATGAATGTGTGTTACATCGCTATCGAGACGCGATGAAAAACCGTTCACGAATTTGCCGTTAGCATATTCAATCATCCCATCATTTTGTTTTCATCATGCATGTCTCGTGGAAAGTGAGTTTCAAAGCTGTATCTAAGGGTAGGCTTATTTTATTTTGATCAACAACATCTGCAGGGCACGGTTAATATGACTTCACTACAACTTTAACAACATGTAGGCCCTATTTTAAGTGCACAATATGAATACCGTAATTAACGTTATAAAAGATCACGAGTGTTTATTTTATGATCTATAACTTTCGCATATTGCGATTACTTTTCCACAAGAAACAATTTCTTATATTTGGAACGACTTGAGGGAAAATGAAAGAAAAAAAATACCTAGGAGTCCATTATAAGGAAAAATTGTTGCTAATACCAATAACACTAGGTCTATAATTTCCATCATATATTTCAGCAAAACTAGGAATAAAATACATATTCTACAGCTACTCAAATGAACGATTCAAGACTAATCAAAATTGTTACGTTATTTTGAAAGGTATATAATTGTTTGAAATCGGTTTTGCTGAGATTATAGCATATCATACATTTTTTCGGATGAATTTAACATTCCAGAATGAACCTAATTACATTACATTAATAATAATACATGTTATATATACTCTGAGAATTGAAGTTTAATATCAAAGCCACGAGATACATGTACATGTATATACTTTTCTATACTGCTTTGACATTTTGTTCTATTTCATTCTAGCTATTTTTTTCGTCGTCGTGAATCTTTTTTTCCATGAAGTTAAATATCTAAGGATGGTAACGGTCACCTCCTGACCCCTCCCCCTTCGGTGCTCCTGTCTACCACCATATATAGAACCATTTCTATAAGCAGCCCCTTTTTACGTTATTGATTTATATGAATGTACGTTATTATTTGTCTGCTTAACTTCGCTAAGATATAGCAAAAAGGTGAAAACCGGTAAAAGTGTCCTGAGGCGACAGGTTTTTTTGGAGGGGGGGGGGTGGTCTTTTTTAAAACGGATGGAATGCGATGTCACTCCTCGACCTCTTTTCACTATATTCACCAATTGGTGTTTTCTTTAAATCATTTATGACAACTTATAACAAAAGAAAAAAGTGCGATATTCATATACCCGCACTCCTTAGTAACCAGTTTCACACATCTCTGTGGAGGGGCTAGTGACCAGGTAGTTCGAGGGCATAGATCCGAATGCGAAGATTGTCTATGACCTACTTTCTGCGTCTGCTGTCGTTTTTTGCATTCTTGTATATTAAGGAAAACATGATGTACGTTTCAATTTACCTCCAGAGGGCATTTTTACACTCGTCCATGATCCAAAGAAAATCTTGATTTTGAAGAGTAATCTGTTTCATTCGATACCCAGCGGACCCATTGGAAGTCGAAGCCTGTCTCCTCTTTTTGTCTGTCATTATATTACTCCTCATCTCTCTTTGGGGGATGTATTCGCATGCCTATACATGATATAGATTAAATGAATATTACTGATGGAGCAACCAATGAGACGAGACAAGGACAAGGGGTTTTACTAGAAAATATTGAGTTTAAAGAAATGTACAAAGGCGATTATGGTAATAGAAATAGAAATATCCAAATATTACAATAATCTATGTGTTTAATTTTCAATTTGCGAGAACATTAAGCCGGAAACTTATCTTATTGTCTGTATGCGTTGTTGAAAGTAATTTAAACGACGCTGTTTACTATGTGAATCACACAGTAGTTGTTTGAACATTTTAAAACGTATTTAAAATCTTAAACAGCCATGCTTAAATTATTGATAATAAATATTTGAATTCAAACTTGTTTCAGACTTTTAACACTTGTTTAAACTGTCTAAACAACTATTGTGCATTTCATATAGTAAATGGCGGAGCTTAAATTATATGTAACAGTGTGTGAGAAGAATTAATTATTTATAGAATCAAAATGTGTTTTTTTTTGGAGGGGGGGGGGTATTACAACCGATAATGTCGCAGTCAACGCATAATGTAGTTTTTCTAACGCATAATGTCACATGTCGCAACGCATGATGTCACAGCGGTATTTTCTTCAGGACTCGAGCTACAGATAAGATATAAAATATGCTTTCACTAAGTATTTTGAGACACGAGAAAGAGAATTAACGGTTATTGGAATATGTTGATAGTTGACTAACTAATGGTTGACGAAATGATATCAGACCATGCGATAGCGTGGAAAAAGGCAGAAGACGAAATGGCAATATTAAAACCGATAAATATCCATACAAAGAGTCCTGATATCCAAATCCCTTAATTTCCTTTCTCGTGTCTCAAAATACTTAGTGAAAGCATAATTTCATATCTTATCTGTAGCTATAGAGTCCTGAAGAAAATACCGCTGTGACATTATGCGTTGCGACATGTGACGTTATGCGTTAGAAATTTGCTGCGACATTATGCGTTGCGACATGTGACGTTATGCGTTAGAAAAAAACTATGACATTATGCGTTGACTGCGACATTATGCGTCGGACGCTCTTGGCATAATGTTGCAATCTGCGACATTATGCATTGGTGCGACATATTATCGGTTGTAACAGGGTGGTCGTGTGTTCAGTTGTAAATTTCGAGCTGAAAAAGTCATATACCATTCACAATATAAGAATAAATCAAAACACACCGATGCCTTATCTGGCAAGGTTTAAACCCACAAGACAAAACCCTCTCCCATAGGTGAACAATTTGATGTAAAAATTTTATCACCACTTCAGTTACTCAAAATGGTTTTGCTTCCTTTAGCTCTCACCATATACGTGCCCAAAATACAATATACAGGAGGCTTCAAGTTCATCATCAAAGGTTGAGTGCATGTTGACTTAAAGCACTCCTCACACACTCACTGTATATACTAACATGCTTGTCAACTGCAGCTGGTCACGCCGAAATGACATAAGAAAACATACGAGGGTGAAAACGGATACGTTCCGAGTCCGCCACCTCGCTCTGGCGTTTCCCCTTTGGCGAAAAGCCAATATGGCTTCTGTTTTACTATTTGCAAAATGTGCATTACGTTTATTACGAATATTTATTAATAATGGAATTGTCATGGCGTAAGCAGCTTTAAGAAAGTAATAAAGGTAACCATTGAATGAGCCACCATTGTCTATGCAAGCCTTTGTAATGTCATGATGTTTGTGTTACTGCTAGGGTTATGGTGTGACCAGGATACAGGCCCTTCTGGTAATCTGAAACAGTCTTAGCGTCACCATTTTGTCTCATTTAGTTGAAATAATGAACTTGCTAATATACAGGGTATTTAAAAAAAAATGTAACCGAAGTTAAAAGGTCAGGTACATCTAGAACACACGAGTTATATTTGTGGTTTATATATATTTCAAATAATTGAGTAACTCGTTAACTTTAATTTGATACCTTGCTTACATGTACGTAGCAGTTGTTATGGGTCACAGAAAATATGAAGGGGACAAAACCTAGTCTTTCCGAGGTTTGGGTTTCAACGTACATGCACGAAACACACTTCGTTGTAAGGTTTTTAGTTTTGGTTTCAGCAGAGTTTTTCCATGTAAATTTCAGTGAATGTTACTGTTCTGATATGTTTTGTTTAATAAATGTTACAAAACTGGTGTCTAGCTGCAATTTCGGTTGAAGAAATCCTTGGTGACTTGCAGGTACATGTTTAGCATAAAACAGATATTCTTCGTCACAATCCCATAATGGTTAGAAGAGCAATGGAAGACATGCAGGTCGACAAGGGAGGTACTGTGGAAACGTTGAATGTGTTGATGCAAACGGTTTGGATGAACAATGGGTTCATCAGGGATTGAAGATAGACAGATGATAGTATGCCAGTCACCCACAAAAAAATAACAGATGGGACAGCATTTCTCTAAATTAAAGGGGAAACTTTTTTGAAACCAAAAACTTAAAACAAAATGGGTTTCGTGCATGTACATTAAAACCAAAAACTTAGAAAAGGTAGGTTTTGTATCCTTCTGTGATCCGTGACAATGATGACACAAGCAGTGTGTCAAATCAAAGTTGATGAGTTACTAGATTATTTTAAATAAAATCACAAGAATACATCATGTAGTCTTGATAAAGCTGTTTTTTTAACTTTGGTTACCTTTTCGTTTTTTTTAGAAAAAAAAAATTATATTTAGTATTCTGAAATTTACCTCATAAGTAAAAACTGTATGGAACCATAGAAGAGCCTTTCATTTTCAGAACTATTGCCAATAGGCCTATCCTGTGCAACTCTTCTTTTTGCGTGTTTTAGACAAGTTTTATATGCAGTGGCATAACTACGAGGGGGAGGGGGCACCGAGGGGCAAAAAAACGGGGGAAAGGAGAAAAGGAGTGAAAAGAAGAAGTATTTTTTATATATTATATTACATGATTTTTTTCCCCTTAATTTTATAAAACTTGATTTGCTAAGGGCCTATGTGTTCATCACTCCTGGTTTACGCATTATCTGATTAATGAAATAAATGATTCTGCTCAGTGGGGTTAAATGGAACTAAAACATCCGCTTTTCAGGTTAAATATACACCGAATATACTTCCTCGGAATTCGAACTTTTATTTTTAATATAGTGAAATAAGCTTCTTTTTCATGACTCCTTAAATTGATCGCGCCCTTTCAAGGTCTGATTACAATATATTTCCACTCCGTGCTTACGTTTGCATCAGTGGATTTGCAAGATATGTCTGCTCTTCGTAAATTTCTAAAAAGAGTTTTTGAAATGTCCTTTCTCCTAGCCTGAATAAAAAAAATGCAGCTCGTGCTTCGCGTTCGCATCATTTCGTTAGTAAAATATGTAAGGTCTTAATTCCTTTTAAAAAATTCTTAAACAGTCCCTTTTCTGGTCTGAATATCAAAAAATTTCAGAGCGCGCTTCGCGCTCGAAATATTTGATTAGTAAGATACGTATCCTGTTTATGATTGCGATGACTAGAAAAATTGTTGTTTTGGTGTAAAAAAAATCAGCAAGGGCTTGATGCTCGCATTAGATGACAATGCTGGGATGGGTATGTCCTTCATGAATTCCTTTAAAAGAAAAAAAAATGAATAAAATGTCCCTGTTTGGGTTTATAAAAAAAAAATCAGCTAGCGGTTCACGCTCGTTCTGTTTGTTTAGTGAAACAGGTACGTATCAATATTCTAGAAATTTGCTCAATGTTCCTTTTAAAGGTCTGAATATAAAAAATTGTCAGCGCGCGCTTTATATGATCAGTGAGATACATATCACTTTAATCTAGATGAGACTGTGTGTTCACGTAATGCTAGAGTAGTCAAACGCCCTGAACGCCTTGACTTGTAAATATGTTTACTGTTATTTGTTGTACATATATTATCACTTATGTTTTTGTATTCATGTATTGTAAATATATTATAAACTCTCATTCCCCGAGAGGGGGTCGATAGAGTCAATAAAATCTTACAAATCTTACCTAATTTCCTTATTAGGTCAGTATGGTCTGTATACTTGGCTATTGAGCAGGCTTCGCACACCCATTAAGTGACTCAATTTTTCTGCTGTGCCCCCCCCCATGCAATTACGCCACTGTTGATTTGAATAGATGGGTTCAAATCGAGGTAGCAAATATCTGATCACATTTGATGGAATAAAGCAAGACATGAAATCATTTCGCTGTTTGTGATCAATGACCTTGTGATTGATAGTTTGTGTCTGAAGCACACAACGCTGTAGGGGCCTACCATATTTAGAACATTTATAGTTGAATAACCGTTGCGGTAGCGTCAACGCGAATTAATTTTTTTCCATGAGAAAGACACACATACGAATTGAATTCAACTCGATTTTTATCTAAAACAATAAGAGCAGAGGCAATATGCGAAATAATTATCTACTAAAATATCGATAAAAGAGCACCATTTCTTCCACCCAAAAGTTACATTTTCCTCACGGGAATACTGTATTCCACAGATGTGCTGAAATCGGAAAAACCTGTCGATAGGGAAATGTAGATTAGAAGGTGAAATAAAGTGGCACAATAATGTAACGCTATACAATAATGGACAACTAATATAATTTTCTTTGTGTTCCCTCTCTTTTCCTTGTGTAATTTTTTTCTGACATATCAGGGTGGCTTTTTTACTTCTTCTATATACTCGGACAGTTCTATTGCATAGCATACACTAAACTAAAAAAATATTTAGACTGTTTTATCTTTTATATTTTTAAAGTAGTTCATGCAAGTTTGAAAAAACGACGTATGGCATCCTGTTTCAAAATATATCATATATTCTACAAAGCGTAAAATATGAATATCAATTTCATTTTTTTATCATAAACGTGTGTCAATAAATGATGATCCTATCGAAAATCTCTCATTATCTTACATCGTAAGATGATGAGGCTTTCTCGGCATCTCTTTTGTATTCCAATGTTATTTCAGCATATAAGACACAATCATGACCAAAACCACATATAGGATAGTGAGATTTACCCTCCAATAACGCCAAAATTCAACAATAGCCGAGAAGGGGGTTGAAGCCTCCCTTAGACATTCTTTACGCATGACTTTTCTCTCCTTTAGGGTAATGGAGTATGCAATGTGCAATTGGCCGAGAGTCAAACTATCACTGAAGATTGAATGAAGAAAGGGTCGATAGTGTATTTACAGAAGAAAGCTGCAGAGAAAAGTTGCGCACCGGCGATAGGTGTATATATATATATATATATATATATATATATATATATATATATATATATATATATTATTCATCGCATTTCGCTGCCTCCATTTATTTCCTTTATTTCCCCTTGGCTGTGGAACCATCCCCCCCCCCCGTACGCCAATGCTCCAACGAAAAGTTTAATGCAGGAAGGGTCCATACAGGGGCCGTTATAGAACCCTTTAAAAGTTACAGATGAAGAGCCCCCACTGCATGGGGTCTTGGACAGAGCCCCCGGTAGCTTTGGAGATTTAGCAAGTTCATGATAGACTTTTATCATGCACAAGGCATTATCCTATATACCATCTTTTTTTTTCTTCCCGCTCGTTATCTTCAATCCTCGGCAGCCAGGTAGTTTTATCTTGTCCCTTTTCTTTATTTTCCAATTTAGATTTTGGCTCATTCCATTCTACCTTCATTTCCCGCTTTTGTTTGCCTTTTTGTCATCTTTAATTTATTTCCCTCTCTTATGCTCTCTCATGCTAATTCGGGGAGAACTGTTCTTTCTCACCTGTTCTTCTTTCCTTCCTTTCCCCGTTTTCTTTCCGTTTTCCCTTTTTTGAAATGTTTTTTCTTATTTTTTCCCCTTTTCCTTTCCTTTCCTTTCCCCCTTTCTTCCCCTTTTCCCTTCATTTCACTTCCCCTTTCTTTCTTTCTTTCTTTCTTTTTTTTTCTTTCTTTCTCCCCTCTTTTTTCTTTTTCCCGTTTGTTTATCTTCCCGGTGAACTCCGCCAGGGGGGAAGTTTGCCCACCCCCTGTTACGCCACTGATTCCACTTCTCTTGGTTGATCATCCATTGCTATGCCATGTCTCTAGTGATTTGCTGAACTGTGGTAAATGAGTTCAACTGGATACTTGATGGAGTAATCCCTTTGGCAGCTATACAGGAAGCTATACTGGGAGATAAATAATAAGAATAGATCGAATCCTTTGATTATTTCGAATATACTTAGATCGGTATGGCAGTATATTTTAGCTGTTTATATTGTATGACTTACATATTAACAAACACTCATGTATCTATTCCTTGTAATTTTAAGTGTTTTTATTCCCGTAGAGGACGTACGGGACTTCCTTAGCAACACCAAAATACATGTTTAACTGAAGATGAATTATTTCTTTAAGAAATAAAGATCAATAAAGTAAGGAACCCAGACTCTATACTCACATCGTAGGATAAACATTTCGGTTCGGTATGCCATCGACAAGTGGCGACCTTTACTTTCTCGCTTGGTAATATCCGTATGTGCATTGTTTAATGCAAGAGTGATCTGTTTTGTATAAACATCGAATCCATTAGCGCTATTGGTGACGACGACCACGAATCCTCGGAGGAATGGTACGGGAAACAGTTTCTCTCATGCAATCTTCAAATAAAATGTTTTGAAAAGAGTTACATGACGAGTGATGAAAATCAAAGGGGGTGGTTGGGCAATTGGCAAACTCATTTTAAACATATCAAATTTGAAATCACCTTAGATATCATTAACAGTTATGTTTGCTTTTCTTGGGAATTTTTTAAAACCACGCTCAAAAAATGTTTTAAATCCTCTGAACCTGGAAATGGACCTGATTTTGTGATTTCATAATACACTTGCACAAAAACAGTAAAAGCCAAGTCATAATCTTAATCCGACAAAAACGTGATTAAAGTAAAACATGTAAAAAACTCTTTACAGGATAACCATCTGATATTTTTTCCAGCTCACGTCTCATTTTGAACTTGACAACAACACAAATGGGGGTATTCTCATTGGCTGGCTGACTGATATCATAGTGCTATTAAAACAGCATTTATATTGGACATCAATTCTTTATAAATATAGACGTGCCTTACCATAATAATCCGCTTTTATATAGCGCTTAATAATCGGAACGACGTGTCTAAGCGCTTTAAAGAAATATTATTACCCCGGTCATCGGATTCAATCAGTCATTCCCGCACACATTGTGTGCACATCCTCCACTCACAGACTGGGGAGTATTCAGGTCAGTCGCCGGAGAGGCGCACACAGTACCGGACAAGCTACATGACTTTCACATCCTACCGGATGCTTACAGAGATATAATGGTTCTAATGATACCGATTTCAAGATATTTCAAAGGCATGTAATCTCACAGATTTTAAAGCAAATACATAATTTTATTTAAGAATTATACCAAAACTAAATGAAAACGAAATAAAAATAAAACAAAAATAGTCATTCCCATGCATGTGCGCTAAGTTACGCTAGGGTGGATTTTTTTTTTCAACCAGACCCTGAAAACGACTTATCAAGATTTTAGTACCGACTATACTAGAATGATCCAGGTCAGTGAGATTCAACCCCGTCCGCTAACCTACTCAATGAAATGAAAATAAAAAGAAAATTTATAATTCATTGTTCGAAATAGAAAATTAATACTCCGAAAATTCATTTGAATTGATCGTGGGCCCGGCAGCTACATCATGTGCCGCGCAAGTTGAAGAATGCTCTTCCCCTTAAATGTTAACGCATAACAGCGTAACAACAACTCCCATCTTTTTTTTCTTTGGTCTGAAGCGGACGGGGATTGAATTCCTGACTTCCCGGTTGTAAGACGGACGCTCTACCAACTGACCCAACAAACTGGTACCATAATCATGATAATGGTCCAGATGCGATCAAACCCCCGCGATCCACCGCCCACGGACACCTTTATTGATGGGGTGATAATGGATGTTGCTGATACAAATCACCTTTTTTATTTTATCAATTTGTTTATTTTATTCATTTATTCATCTATTTATTCAAATATGTATTTATTCATTAATTTATTCCTTATTTAGACTGACAGAGCCGGAATTCCAACACAAAAAAAACATTTCTTCCTCAAAATTTGAACTGGTTTATATTGCTTATGCATTATTTGTTTTAACATTAAGCTTTCAAAAAAAAAGAATAAAAATGTGATTTGTCAGTATCTATGTATATTTATGCATATTCAATTATGACATAATACCTGACCGTCGTTGTTGCTTTTTTAATCAGAGATTTAGATTTAGGTTTATTTATTTCCGTTCAACAAAATAAACAAATATAATCGAAGTAATAGTACATATTCAAAACAATATAGGCAGCTCAATGACATTTTACAATTTTATAACAAATAAATGCAAGATACATTAACTGCATGAACGGAGAGACTTACCAAGAAAAAAAATGCTTGTATATAAGGCAAGTCTCTCTTAGTTTCAATACTAATTAACAAAGCTATTTACAATAATGGAGACGAGACGGTAAAAATAAGTAATCAACCAAAACAAATAAAAATAAAGCGACTACAAAAATAAAAAAAGTGATTTAAATGATAACAATAATAATAATGATAGATTCGAGGTGTACAATTATAATAAGGAGAAAAAAAGAGGCAAAGGAAAGAGAGATGCAGAGAAGGATGGTGCAAATAAAGCTAAAATAAAAAGAGGATCATGACAGGTGCACAGGTCATTGAGCATTGCAGCGTCATTACTTAGAATACGTAATATTGGAGGATTAGTGTGCCCAGAAATAAAAATAGTCCTTTCAAAAAAAATAAGGAAATATATCTTTAAAAAAGTATTTTCCACACTTATGTTTGTTTTTTCGGGGGAACACAAATAAAGCAATAAAAACTGACTAAGCTACTTATTTGCGGCCACTCGGCTTCAAATTGGGGATTTAGAATTAGGAAAAAGGAACATTAGCAAGTTGAAATTATTTTACCTTTTATCATATCAAATTTTAATGAGAAAAAGCGGATGCTGCTGAGAAGATTGTAAGTACGTGTCACTATCCAACTTGTGTCTATCATCGAGTTATTCGATTAGTGGAGTCTGAGAGGATGTTCTGGTTATTCAACTTGCAATTCAAGGAAACCTTGGATGAATCGAGATGACACTGTCCTCTTCATATTTTATTGATTGTGTTACCATAAATATTATGTTTATAATGCTTCTAATAAAAGAACGAACACATTAAAAAAATATCACGCTGGTCAAACCCCTCACTCTAACAACAAGTTGTTAAAACTTTAACACAATTGTTTAAATTTTTTTTATAGAAATTCTCAAAACGTTTTCAACGTCTTTTTAAAAGAATTAAACAAGTTGTTTCAAACTTTAAACAATTGATGTTAGAGTGACGGCTTAGACTATATCCTGCTTGAAATGAATTTAAACAGCGTTTTTACATTGAGTAGGGCCTATCTACGTACACACACGCATACCCACATACACACACAGTGAAATGTTTTTTTTTTAAGTAATACACTAATTCGACTTGAAGAAGAAAATCAATTCTAACCGTCCTTCTAGCACCAGGGACGTCGATCCATGTTTCGGATATAGGGGAGTGGAAGGAAAAAGTGAAAACAAAAAAGTTAGTACTTTTTTCCTTTCAAGCCTAGTCAATGCTTTTAAATTCATTTCCAATGATTATGAGACATTTTCAAGTTGTCAAATTATTGGGGGGGGGGCAAATTGTTTTTTTGCCCCACTCACATATTTTCATTGGTGGCGATTGACCCTCCCCTGGATCGACGCCTCTGTCTGTCACAATTTCCCATCTTGTACCTTTGCCCTGGTTTGTTTTCTTTTCCATTTTGTTTATGTATCAAGTATCTAAGAATTAAGAATTTGGGGCATTCGCTTCGATACCATAAGGGTATGCTGTTTCATGTTTTGTTGAAATGCAAAATGAACATTCCTTTTTTCGATAATCTGTTTATGATGGTTAAGAATGTTTATAACGTAGAACTTTGCTTTGACATTAATACTTTGTTGAAAAATTATCAAGAAAAAAGTATTGATGATATCATGTCTATTGCTTTCTGGAGCATATACAAAATGTTGATTCTGAGGAACAAAAAGGGAACAGATCAAAGGAAGAAAATATTGTGGTTTATTTTTTTGAAGGAACTTAAAATACGAATTGATAACAATAATGCTCTTGTGAAAAAGGGAAAACGAAAAATGTACAATTTGCCTGAAACGTTGAATCTGTATTTGTAGAATGTTATATGGCTTTGTAACCGAATGTGAGATTTTTGTTGGAAAATAAATGCACCTGTTAAGGGTGAAAGAAAAAAAAATAAAAAAATAAGGGTATGCTGTTGAAAATAGCACAACTTACTGTATGATGTTGAAAATTTATGCCATGTTTAGCTTACTAAGAATAAGAATCTTGATAAGCATTGGATCAATGAAGAAGCGTATAGTTTCATCATCAATCACCTCTCGTGGTGAAGGATAATTTTCTATTTCGCTGATCACTTCAGCCCATAACTGCTTTGTGGTATTGCCCCGGGGGGGGGGCACTTCCATTGACAAGTGGATACCATCTCGAAAAGCATTCTAAACACGTATTTTCCATATTCTGAAAATGCACTCCTTAACGAGTATTGGCGTCTGAAACCCTATCCTTGACAAGTATTGGAAATAAAACGATACGCTTGGTAAGAATTCCCTGAAATGAACCCCAAAACAAGTACATGTACAGCGATATTTTATTGTTATATCACGGGTCCGTCGGTCGTCGGTTTTACCTTTACATACCATTTGATATAGTACGGCCCCACCTTCCACACCTCGCGCAAATTGGACTCTAAACACGTTGTGTTTGGGGCAAAAAGGACATCCATTTATAAAACATTTTAATTTTGTTTTATCATCCCGGCAAATTTGACCCTAAACATATAGTTTTCCCAGCGAAATAGATACCCTTTTTCATTATTTTTTTGTGTTTTTGACACCCTTATCACGTTACGTACGTAATGTGTTCGACATTCTTTTTACGCGTTTTTTTTTGTCGCGCATAGTATCCACTCGTCAATGTAAGTGCCCCTCCCCCCGCGATATTATTCAGGATCTACACCTTCTGCACACGCTAGCAAAAATAAGCATCACTTACAAAGGACAAAGTTAGGTATGGATCGAGCATGTATCCTAGATCAAGGTACCTGAGGACTAGCGAGGGTGTAGTCATTTCGCACTCGTGAAAACTTATCAACCCCTGATCGAAATATGGACGGGAATATAGAGGGCCATTAACCTTGCATTTCATCAATTAGATGTCAACATTTCCCCTCGGGGGATCGAATACCTATAATCATCGTCCAATCACAAACCCATTCACACCCAGATTTTGTGCCATCGCATTCAGATTCCTATTTGTTAGCAACTACTACTACTGCTGCTGGTACTTCTTTTCCTGATTTTCCGATACGACGAAATCGTACGCTTTATCATAAGCTTTGTCGGATATGGTATTTTTTAAATACCATTTTTTTTACATTCGCACTGGCAAAGGTTTATTGTCAAAATATTTCATGTAACTCTTAAAGAGAACAAAGTCCCCTCGACATTGCTTTGTATCAACCCCGCGGACTCGGAATTCCGTAACATTGGAATTCGTTCCATCTGCTTTTTGGACTTGAACATATTGAATCTGGATATCAGTTTCGATGACGTGAACAGCATTAGATAACTAATTTGATGTTCAATTGTTCTTATCTTAGAAACACACCGTGACCATCGTGAAACTGTTAATCTATTAAATTTTCTGGAAATTTCGAATTTGACCGTCAACCAGTTAATGATGTCATCAAATACGAGATTTCCAAACCCATATGTAACATACCTTAGTAAATTACAAGAAAAATACCAATTCTTAATCTTTCCTTGGGACCGATATTTAGGTGTGAGTGTGCGTGTGTGTGTGATTATCATCTTAAAGCATTCACTTATCTTTTGTTCTACATGCCATTCATGATGTAACCTCTAATTTATCTTGTAGTATGGTCGCGCAATCATACTTCGTGTTACTACCCAACGACATTCCAGCTTAAACTAAGTTTGTTAATTATAAACATATTGAGCTCTCCACGCCATGCATGTTATACGAGAGACCTCTATCTAAAATCTACCAATAAAGGGCATGATAACCTTCTTAAAAGGTAGTTGACCTCTGCTTAAGACGTATCTAGTTATCTTTACGTAGACCCCCTAAAACTATCAGTTTTGACATTTAAAATTTGATTAAGATTGTAGCATGTAGTACAAAATCATTCGAGCACAATTAAACGTGTGACGGATGGACAGACGTCAAAGTGTTACATTGATATATCCCTTACCTTAAATAAAAAATATTGTGATATTGATCGTACTTCTTAAAAAGAACAACCATATACTCGTATGGTTCCATGTATTTTCTTCCATTATGTGAACAGGTCTGTGTTAAGTTATTTTGTATGCATTAAGAAACCCTTTATGTATTATCGCCAGTTCGCATTACCTTATTGCTCCCATGAACGTCCGCCAAAACACAAACATTATTCTCATGTGTCGGTCGATCCTAACCAAGTCACAATTTTTCGTCTTTTAACTCGAAGTTGTTGATGAAAGAATACGAGATTGGTGACGCGCTTCGCACTCTTCATCATCTTCCTCATATATGCTTGGGGATAATCGACTTGGTAAAAGAAGGGTAAAGTCCTGAGATGAACTATTGAAATAGTTTGGAATGAGATTGTCAAGAAAAGATTATCCATGTTGCAGACCAATAACAAAAGCGCAAGTATTCACAAGTGAAAGAAAAAATATATATTGAAAAAGATATAAATATATATAGAAATGATATCCTGGTGATATCTATTGACTGCCCCCCCCCTCCTCCACAAAAAAGGAGAATCAAATAATAATAGATAATAGCGTTGTATTTTTATAATTTAATCATTTTTCAAATTTCAATCTCTGACAGATTTGACTTCAATTACCAATCAATTCATAATTAATTATTTTTTGTGTTATTGTTTCTATTTGTTAGGGTTCTTTGTTGTTGTCGTTTTTAAATTGGATTACTCGTATTTTCCTTTCAAAATCTACAATTAATAAAAAATCAAAGTTGAACAACATGTTATGCAGCGTACAGGTTACATTACAATCTTGGTAAAACACTTGTTAGATAAATAAATAAAATTTGTTTTCCACTTTTTCATGACAACAAGAAAATGGATTTCTGATTGGAATGTCGCGAAATAGATGAGTGGGCATAGTAAATTTTATTTGAATGGTGTGAATTTATATCAATAGATAGATGAAATATACACGCTTCCTAATTGTATTGTGAAATATACATGCAGTCATCACATCTGGGGTTTCATTGTCACTCTTACATATTGCTATTATTTAGATCTGTTTCCTAGGTCATTTTCAGCTTGGTCTGATCTGTGTAGTTTGTTAGGATTAGCAGCTTTGGCGGAACGTTCCGGCAAACAAGCTTTGGGAGGGCGGGTTTTCGTGCCTTAAAGGGATGGTCCGGGCTTAAAATATTCGTATATTAATACATAGAGTAGAATTCACTGAGCAAAATACCAAAAATTTCATCCAAATCGCATAACAAATAATAAAATTATTGAAGTTTAAAGTTTAGCAATATTTTGTGAAAACAGTCCACATGAATATTCATTAGGTGGGCTGATGATGTCACATCTCCACTTTCCGTTTTCTTATGTTATTACATAAAATCATATTATTTCATACTTGTGTGAATAATGTGCCTCCCTTATAATGAAAAATGTTGCAGCAATAAATATCTAATGCACTAAATCAGTTGTCAATCCAATTTTTATAGTTCTTGGAGGAAACAAATTTAATAAACCTAATTTCATATAATAAAATACAAAAGAAAAAGTGGAGATGTGACATCATCTGCCCACCTAATGAATATTCATGATGACTGTGTTCACAAAATATTGCTAAACTTTAAAATTAAATAACTTTGTTATTTTTCATCCGATTTTGATGAAATTTTCGGCATTTTGCTCAGTAAATTCTACTCTATTTATTAAGCTATACATACTTTCAGCCCGGACCATCCCTTTAACAATGATTCGACCCCAATGCAATACTGATCGTAGGAAGGTGGGGGTACAGTTTTATTTTAACCATCCTTTATCAGATCAAGTTATATAATCATTAAATGATATCCGCATTCTCCTTAGTTCTATATTGTGAAATGAATATTTAAAAAATAAAAATTCGTATAAGAGAGTTCAAATTTTCATCCCCACCCATCAAACTTTTGTTTTCAATGTTGTTGTTGGTTATTGGGCGTTCATTCACATTGAAAATATTTACGTCAATTGATTCATCGTACAATTAAATATTTGATTTTCAATTTTAAGTGGCAATAAGTTTATAGATGTCTCTAGTGAAATTGAGCCGTTTTACTCACAAGGAATCTCGTGTTATTGGGCGTTGGTGGTGAAAGCATAACGAAACACAAGTAAAGTATTTCTGCTTGCTTGATTTATATTCCATAATATCCATGCGCTGGTTGCATGAACATATTAAAGCCGGGTGTTACATGTTTGAAGAGTATGTTTTTACGTGCATGTGACTTTCCGCCCTTTCACAAAGGAAAAAAAATCGTAATTTGAATGATTCCAGTGAAAAAGAAGGCTATTGACGATTTTCAGCACGTGTGAAACCAAGGGCCTTTTCACACGTGAATCTTGAATAATCATTGTAATGATGATTGCAGTTCGTCTTCAGAATCATCGGACCTTTCACACGAAAATTCGTACCGTAATTTTAGTGCAACTTAACTGGAATTCACCTCCGGGGTAGAATTTGAATTCGTGATTGCGATTAGCGTTTGTGATTCTAGTTTGGTTTCACACGTGTTAAAAATTCGTTATTAGCCTTATTTTTCACTATGGAATCATCGTTCAAATTACGATTTTCTACCGTGTGAAAGGGTGGCAAATCGAACACTAATCAAAATCACGAATTCTATCCCGGAGGTGAAATCCAGTTTCGATACACTCAAAATACGGGACGAGTTTCACGTGTGAAAGGCTTGACCTCCAAAACATCTTTGGGGGCGGAGCTTACGTGTCCTTTCAAGCACTTCCATAAATATCACAATTGTCTTGCACTCGTCGGATCACTTTTAATACAACTCAGTCAAATTGACTAGACCAGTAGTCAGTTGGGTTCAACTGATATGTCCAAAGACACTTCTTTATTATATTCTAGTCAGAAATAAAAAAATAGGACGAGAAAATAGTCAAATATGACTAGAATAACAGTTTCACGCAGCTGACACTATTTACTAGTCATTTTTTGACTGATTTGTTTGTTTTTTCTCTCTTTCTCTATTAAATCTCTCATTGACGTAGATTATACTGTTTTATATAATGTTGCTACATCCTGCTCCTAATTAGGTAAAAACAATACTTTTCATCGCGTAGTATTACTATGCACGAGCCGCAGCGGACCCAGGATTTTCCAAAGTGAGGTGGGATCATTTTGTTGCATGAAAAAATTGACAAACAGAAAAAAGGGTTATCACTATACAAAATGGATGGGATTTTCTTCAGGAACAAGCAAAAAAAAACACAACAACAGTACGAAATGGAGGCGATTTTATTTAGCCACAGATCATCACTTAAACATGAACGTCAAATTTCCATTAAAAATATTTATGTATGGCTCTAAACTGGGAGGGGGCACGGACGAGATGTGCCCCCTCCCCTGATCCGTCAGTGTTATGGTTATTCTGCATTTACAGCTTCGTTCGCTCGAAAACCTAACAGCCTTCTGGGAAAATTCATAATGGCACACACCAGCCTCCGACATTCCATGGTGATTCTAATATTCTCCCCTTCCCTGTTTCAGAATTCCCGTTTCGTCTGCTTTGCTATCGACCATATCGAGTAGACATTTTGAAACTAAAGTCTTTCATCCGCTTGGTCTAATACAAAAGCAAGATTGGAATTAGAAACCTACAAATACATAAAATATGAAGGGTTTGCATATTGAAGAGGAAGTGAGTATTCCTTCCAAGTCGGAATGAAGAAACCACAACTAGACAACGTCGGTTTGGGGAGGAAGAAATATAAGCTGTCACCTCGAATAATGGTAAATATAGTCTTTCCCAATCCTTAAGATTTACAGGACGAGAAACCCACCAGCCCGACCACTTAACGCCTTTTACTTCTCAGATTTGAACCGTGTAGGAGTATTGTGAGAGCGCATTAATATATGGCCAACACACCACAGCGGTAACGCTATATGCCTACTAAATAAGGGGGCGAATGTTGGTTAAGCAAAACGAAAGTATTTCCTTCCATTTTTTGCCCGCTCGTAACCTTGAACAAGATGTGTGAATTTGGTTTGAAATCAAGACATTGTCAAAACTCTTTAAGAACTTATATTTCACTCCAGGTTGTAAAGGAAGTGGCCAAATTAGAAGCTTGATGAGCCAAAAGTATGACAAAAAGTATGTTGCAAAATAAAAGAAAATATAATACAAAATACTGAAAGTTCGATGGAAATCCATCAAAGATTAAGAAAGATTTCAGAAATTGAAATTTTGATAAAATTTCAATTTTGTATTGTGATGACGTTTTCATGAGCGGGTGAGAAATCCTCTCTCTAATGAAATAATGAAGGTACAATAAAAACCCTTTTTCGATCATATGAGAAAATGGAAAGCGGCTTGTATGACATCATGAATCAAAAACTAAAATTGTAATATTTTTTTTTATTCTTCGATTTACCACAAACCTTTGCCAACATTTGTAATTATTTTTTGTCTGCCATTTTTACAAAGAACTTTTTATCAAGGTGAACTTCCTCTTCAAGGGGGTCGAACTTCGTGTACGGATCGACTTTTCTTTTAAGTCGCGAGAAAAAAAATGAGCCTCTTTATGCGAAGGGCTAAATAATTGATAGATTTAATCAAGTATGAAATGAACAACATGTTTGATTATTTGTGATCTGCCATCCTGCAACCAACAATAAGTCGTCCAAAATGAGAAATTAGATTTCCATATAGTTCGCAAAATCACATCTTAAACTTTGACCAACAATAACCCACACTATTACAAGATCGAATGCAAAAGAAGCTAGGCGAGAAATTCAAAATATGTCCACGGAGACGATGTTTGAAGTTTAGGATTCATTCAAGCATGAGATTGCTCACTGTATTGCTCAATCTCAGTTAAACCATGGACCTACTACAGGTCCATGGTGAAACCAACTGACAAAGAGTCCGCAAAATAAAACCTTTGACAAAGAATATTTGTATCTTGTCTTCAATTCAAGTGTACAGTTTAAAATTTTGACAGCATGAAGAATAAGAATCACTCTTTCAGATTAAATAAATACCATGTTTTTTTTTCGTTTTTCCTTTTAGACACCATATTGTTGGCTATGTTGGCTATTTACAAAGAACATTCGCTATCCTTCCTCTCGTTTATTTATTTCTTCTAATTCTCTCCCATGGTGTGGGAACGTTTTGGCCGGGGAAAGGGACATAGCCCCTACCCCCCCCCCCCCGTCAATCTGTACGCCGGTGAGCTCAACCGTGATCATTTCAGTCTTTAGGGGTTAACATCTTTATAAGAAATGTTCATTCAAATTTATGATCAGGATAATCTTCAGAGGGGATGTTATAAAGAATCATTTAAATTCCATGTTAGCCTTTCTTTTTTCGTTGTTTTATACAAACTCTGGCACATTGCCATCATGACCATGGCAGTGAACGCGGAGAAGGGTATTTACCTTTTTTTTCGATCAGTTCAATCTGAAGCTGCTTTACGAAAAAAAGAGAAATGCAACAGATGTCACAGAATTTATGTTCTTCTGGTTTATCACTCAATTGTTATTATTATTACTTGATTTATATCAGATTTCCAAAGTGCTTAGATACGTCACTTTTTACGGGTTTTCGAAAGGGAAGCCAATAAAATATCAGGATAATTCGTGGCAGATTTTGAACATGTAAAACAACCATAACTAAAGGTATTTCTTCGAATAAATGCTGAAGGATAACAAAATGTTAGACTATTTGTATTTATGTCCTTATTATCTTTTTAGGATTCTATATAGCGCATGAGCGTCATGCATGACGGATGTATGCGCTTTAAAAAAAAATCGATTATCATTATAATCATCATTGTTATTATCATCATCATCATTAAATCATTATTTTTTTTTTGAAGGGGTTCCCCGAACTGAGCCCCTAAAATATGCTACTTCCCCATAATATCCTGAACATCCTGAACATCCCAGCCATGGTGTAATTTCCTTCAGCAAGAAATTTATCCACATTGTGCTGCACTCAACCCAGGTGAGGTGAATGGGTACCTGGCAGGAATTTATTCCGTGAAATGCGTGTGCGCTGTAATCATAGTAATTACGGCAGCCAAGCTACAGCTGGGGTAATAATATCCAAGTCCTTTGGAAGCGCATAGAGACATTATTCATAATTGTGATATGCGCTATACAAGAACTGTTTATTATTATTTATTATTATGCATTCAAGTAAACAAGTAGTTTTCTTTCAATTCATTTCTTTATAGTTATAGAAATTAACGCTATATTACAAAACGTATTGAGTGCAGTATGTCACAGATGGCCAAAATGATTGAGTATGGAGGGAGATAACGATCATCCCCCAGAATAATCAGAATATTTTTTTTCAAATTATACATCACGTCTGATATTGACGAATGGATTGCATTTGTTTGTGTAACCGATGAGTTGTCTGCTCCCCCATATTTTTTAAGGCTCTTCGTGGTACGAAGGGCGATTGCAGACGAAAAACATTAAGACATGTGTAATACGGCTTACGATGATCGTATTCGTTCGCGAAGCGGGGATTGAGTGGGAGAGGCCACCCCCTTTCGAGAAAACAGCAGGAGCTTTTTGACGGAGGGGGGTAAATGCACCTTTTCGAAACAACCGGGGAGCTTTTCACGAAAGACTGTACTGTGTAGTCTGTTGTATCAGTTGTTTATTGTGCGTCTGTTTAAGTTTGTGCGAGGGTATGGAGACCAAAAAGAGGTTAGGGCTAGAGAGTGCGTGTGTGGGGGGTGTGAGGGTGTTTGCGGGTGCGTGTGTAACTGAGGAAGGAAAGGATGAGAGGAAATACACATATTTGTGCATTTTCATTTCAGGCTTATTTATTTTCAATAGCCTTGGCGGTGCATACGCGGCGCGGCATGGTCGACCAGGTAGCCACACGTGCAAGCCATTATACTGTTATTACGAGCAGCAATCTAAATCCAGTTTAAAGGTAGTTTGCTTTACCATAAGTTCTCTGCAAATTTTCATGAAATGTAAATTAATTCAGAATAACAAACACGATATCCCTCTTCAATCAGTTTTTCTATAAATATGGCTTTGTTAAACTGTTGGAGGTGGTTCTAGAATTATGAACTTGATGCAAATTTATTCAAAATCAAGAAAAATTGCACAAATTGGCTTTATTGAACTGTTGGAGGTGGCTCTAGAGTCTAGAATTATGAACTTGATGCAATTTTATTCAAAATCAAGACAAATTCAACAAATTGGCTTTAATGAACTGTTGGAGGTGGGTCTAGAATTATGAACTTGATGCAATTTTATTCAAAATCAAGAAAAAGTTGCGAAGTGACTTCTTATACCCCCATCTCACTAGATGGCGATTCCGCTGCGATCGTCAAAAATCGACAAAGCGTGGTATATCGTAGCTTGAACGTGGCTTGATCTTTTCAATCTTCTCCGTCGTACCTTGATCTTTTCTGAAGCGGCAAGGATCGCCACCATCTTCCTGGTCGCCACAAAATTTTGAACATGTTCAAAACTTACGTAGCGAGATCGCGGAGGTGCTAAAGCGCATCATAATCGAGTCAAGAGCGTATTACAAACGACATATTCGTAGCTGTAACGAAGCTCCAACGCACAAAGCGTGGTAGAAGCGCATTAAAAGCGGCACCGATCGCCCGTGTTTTTCAGGCCCGTTCCCAAGACAATTCTGCTACGCTGCTTCCGTTTACGAGGCGACTGCCTTGCGCTCGACACGCTTCACACCGTTTCCACCACGACGCTTTCCCTTTGGGTGGCATGTGGCACACGTTCTCAGCCCGCTGCAGGCATTCGCGTTGCGCTTTTGCTGCGCCGCTGATGACTGGCCAGCGATTGAGCAGCGACCGTCTGCGCTGCTATGAAACAACGTGCCGATGGTAGCGGATTATCACATTTTCAACAGATTACGAGGCGACACCACGACGTTTTCAAATATACTTCCCAGAAAAAGGACCAAAAAGTATGGAAGCTTAAAAGTGCCACCGAGATGTTGAAATAATTATCTCGGGAAGTCGACATCTTGATAGCAAAAGATAAGATGACGAGATCCCAGATCTCATCATGTCGACATCTTTTAGAAGAGATGATGAGATGACAAGATCCCGGATCTCATCATGTCAACATCTTTTAGAAGAGATGATGAGATGACAAGATCCCAGATCTCATCATGTCAACATTTTCTGGAAGAGATGATGAGATGACAAGATCCCGGATCTCATCATGTCAACATCTTTTAGAAGAGATGATGAGATGACAAGATCCCGGATCTCGTCATGTCGTCATCTTTTAGAAGAGATGATGAGATGACAAGATCCCAGATCTCATCATGTCAACATCTTCTGGAAGAGATGATGAGATGACAAGATCCCGGATTTCATCATGTTGACATCTTTTAGAAGAGATGTTGAGATGACACGATCCCGGATCTCATCATGTCAACATCTTTTAGAAGAGATGATGAGATGACAAGATCCCGGATCTCGTCATGTCGTCATCTTTTAGAAGAGATGATGAGATGACAAGATCCCGGATCTCATCATGTCAACATCGTGTAGAAGAGATGATGAGATGACATGATCCAGGATCTCATCATGTCAACATCGTGTAGAAGAGATGATGACATGACAAGATCCAGGATCTGATCATGTCAACATCTTGTAGAAGAGATGATCAGATGACAAGATCTTCGATCCATGATCATGTCATCTAATCATCTCTTCTTAAAGATGTAGACATGACGAGATCCAAGATCTTGTCATCTCATCATCTCTTCTACAAGATGTCAACATGATGAGATCCGGGATCTTGTCATCTCATCATCTCTTCTAAAAGATGTCAACATGATGAGATCCAGGATCTTGTCATCTCATCATCTCTTCTTAAAGATGTTGACATGATGAGATCCGGGATCTTGTCATCTCATCATCTCTTCTACAAGATGTCAACATGATGAGATCTGGGATCTTGTCATCTCATCATCTCTTCTACAAGATGTCAACATGATGAGATCCGGGATCTTGTCATCTCATCATCTCTTCTACAAGATGTCAACATGATGAGATCCGGGATCTTGTCATCTCATCATCTCTTCTCGGTGGCACTTTTAAGCTTCCATAAAAAAGGGAAGCTGCCCTATCTGTTATGCCGGCGGTCCAAGAGGAAGCGAACAAGAGGTTATGGTGGTGGTAGAGGAGGAGGAGGAGGAAAAGGAGGAGGTATAGTAGGAAGATAAAAATCTAACTGCTGAGCCAGCTTGAAAGAGAGAAAAAAAGACGCTCGCATGTCTTGATGACGAAATGGGTTACCTCCGCAAAAATATATAAATTGAATATGTTTTAAAAATAGAATGAATTCTAACTACAGTGACAGTAAACAATATTAAAATTTTAATGATTCGATCACTGATGTATTGATTGGGAAAGCACACTTTATGGGGATTCTGGCATTGTGCCCCCCCCCCTTATGAGTGCTCTCACATCAGTAGACTACTTCTTGAAAGCAAATTTGAAAGGAATTTACCTAACAATTTTGAGTGACAAACTTTTGTGGAAAAAAATAAACAAAATATAAAACATTTTTATGCTCTTTTATGAAATTCTGGATGCATCCCTCATATTAACTATTAGGCTCATCGACATCTTTTGAGTGAAATTGTAATATATATTGTATATTATGACTTAAGTGACAGCCAGGATCGGACCCAGTATCTTTTGGGCCTCCTCCTACTGTCCTCGTATCAGGTCCTCGTATTCAACTTCTAATTGAAGTTGTTGTATAATGCTAAGATGTATAAGTCCAACCAAATTCTGGACATCCATCTTGGTCGGAGGTTGGCAATCGACTGAAAAATGTCTCATGTGCCGCGATCAATATGCCGATTGCTTGAAATCGTTTCAAGAGCCCATCATGAACGTAACACAATCGTTCCATTCGTAGCACCACCGTACCGAGGTCCTAATTAGCGTATGGGCCTCGTTGTACGGTCGCTTTGATCGCAGAAGCAGCGCATCACATCTGCCTCAAATCGCGACAAGAGAGTGGCAGCGTCGTACTACCAGCGTATTACCATCGCCTTCAGCGCAGGTCCGTCGCAGTGAAGTTGTAGTGCAATCGCCTCGCAGGCTAAAAATAGAATTCGAGGACGATTCTGCTACGCTTTGCGGGATTTTAATCAGATCGCCATGGTCGCCTTGGTCGCCATGATCGCCATCCTAGTGAGATGGGGGCCTTAGGCAGTGGGGTAAGGAGCCAAAACAAATTTGAGGGGGCCCGATATGGTGTATCGGGCAAAAAAAAGTTGTGAGCGAGCGAGTGATCTACTTCATTACAAAAATCATCTTGAATCAGATTTGGACGTAATATTTAGAAAATAATATCATATTTCATCCTGCACTCTTTATTATTTTTTTTTTTTGGTTGACAATTTCTCTTCTTTTTTTTTTTTGGGGGGGGGGGCAAGTGCCCCAAGCTCCACCAGTATGCCATATTATATCTTTGTTATTATTTGATGAATAAATTATACTAAACACAGACTTTCATGAAAAGTGGTTTTTATGGATTTCGATTGTTTCGGTACCATTTTTTTTTTGCCATCCCGAATAAAGCCAAATACCACCCCAATAGTGGCAAGAATCGAGCTAAAGGTGGCCAGAATCGAGCCGAATGTGACCCGATGACTCCGATTACAGCCGAATGATGACCCGAATCGTGGGAATATGGCCAAATGCGCTGAGTTCCACCCGTTACGTCCTGAATGATACGAAAAGGTCTGAATCGGCCCAGAATACTCCGAATGCTTCCCTAATCCAACCGAACGTCATCCGAATATATATTCCCAATCTGGCCTGCATTAATTTTTTTTAGATCACTGTCGGTTTGATTAGGGGACGTGTTCGGATTATACTGGGCAGTTTCGAACTTATTCGTATCATTCGGGCGTAATGGTCCGAGCTTGGCGCATTTGGCCATAATATCTGAATTAAAGGTCAAGTCCACCTCAAAAAAAATGTTGATTTGAATCAATATAGAGAAAAATCAGACAAGCACAATGCTGAAAATTCCATCAAAATCGGATGTAAAATAAGAAAGTTATGACATTTCAAAGTTTCGCTTATTTTCAACAAAATAGTTATATGAACGAGCCAGTTACATCCAAATGAGAGAGTCGATGATGTCACCCACTCACTATTTCTTTTGTTTTTTATTGTTTTAATTATACAATATTTCAATTTCTACGAATTTGACGATTAGGACCTCCTTGCCTGAAGCACAAAATGTTAAAATAATGGAATTCCACATGTTCTGGGAGGAATGAAACTTCATTTCACATGACAATGATGAGAAAATAAAATTCTTTCATATTTCAAATAATAAAATACAAAAGAAATAGTGAGTGAGTGAGTGATGTTATCAACTCTCTCATTTGGATGTAACTGGCTCGTTCATATAACTATTTTGTTGAAAATAAGCGAAACTTTAAAAACCATAACTTTCTTATTTTACATCCGATTTTGATGAAATTTTCGGTGTTATGCTTGTTGAATTTTTCTCTTTTTATTCAAATCAAGTTTTTGTTGGGGTGGACTTGTCCTTTAAGGTCAACATTCGGGTCGTCTTTCGGCTGTAATCGGAGCGATCGGGCCACATTCGGCTCGATTCCGGGAAATATTGGGCTTTAGTCGGAAATGACCAAACTTGACTCGCTTCAATTCTATTCTGCACTAATTCGGGGCCCATTCGTCTCTACCCGAATCAGAGACGAATAAGTTCGTAATCCATGCATCGAAACCATCAGAATCAGGCCGTAATTGGACAGAATCAGTCTGAATTTATTCGGAAGAATTCGGTTTCGGTGTAACCCTGGCTTTATAAAATGATAAACGTTTCTCGTGCATAGAAAATATATTAATAGCAACAATTCAGAAAATGGTGAGTTGAAAAACAAAAAATGAGATATTTTTTTATTTTCATTTGTTTTCATTTCATCATTGTGGTCTTCACTATGGTAAACGTTGAACATCATCAATAGCCTTAGTTAACTTTAATTAAATTATCTTTATATATCTCAGTCCTCACTCAACGAAAAAAGGAAAGAATTACTGAGGAGTGTATGAGAAAAAAATACTTCCTAACGGGTTAGGTCTATAAAGCAATCTTGATCGAAAGGCAATGTAATCTGCCTTAGGGATATTGATCGTACCCTTTTCCTGCCGCAGAAATTTTTTTCTTTAAAAGATATTAAAACGAAAACAATACTGGAGATCATGAAGATGAAACATCCTCTTGGGCTCTTCTACTATCATGTCTGTTGATCAAGGGTAAGTTTTAAATCGTGTTTCTTTTCACGTAAACTGCTTTTGGTAACCTTGGCAGTCATGAGTCGCGTTCAGACGTTAAACATGTTAAAGGGGTGGTCCAGGCTGAAAGTATTTATAGCTTAATAAATAGAGTAGAATTCACTTAGCAAAATGCCGAAAATTTCGTCAAAATCAGACAACAAATAGCAAAGTTATTGAATTTTTAAGTTTAGTAATATTTTGTAAAAACAGTCGTCATGAATATTCATTAGGTGGGCTGATGATGTCACGTCTTTTTCTTTTGTATTTTATTATATGATATTAGGTTTATTAAATTTGTTTCCTCCAAGAACTATAAAAATTGGATTGACAACTGATTTAGTTCATTAGATATTTATTGCTGCAACTTATTTCATTATAAGGGAGGCATATAATTCACACAAGTATGAAATAATATGATTTTATGTAATAACATAATAACATAAGAAAACGGAAAGTGGAGATGTGACATCATCAGCTCGCCTTAAGAATATTCATGACGACTGTTTTCACAAAATATTGATAAACTTTAAACTTCAATAACTTTATTATTTGTTATCCGATTTTGATGAAATTTTCAGCGTTTTGCTCAGTGAGTTCTACTCTGTGTATTAAGCTATAAATATTTTCAACCTGGAGCACCCCTTTAAAATCAAAGTTTTAATGATACCTCAAATTCAAAGACAGAGGAATGTGGGAAATTTGACAAGTATAAACGCAAGGATTTTGTCTGGTCAAGAAGCTATCCTTGGTCAAATATGTTCGCTTCAAGAACAATCATGGATATTATAAGAGATTTCAATATAGCTATGGTTTGACTTAGAGCTATCAAAAACATTTGAAACATCTACTAGTTGGTTCATACTTTGGTGGAACAATTCAAAAGCAAATAAGGATGAACGAAAAAAGTAACATGTTGTCCCGCTTGATGTCCACCCTTTTTAACTTTTCCTTGTTTTTTTTTGTGCATATACATGATAGGATATCTCACGCGCATTAAACTTGCCTAACTTGGTAGAAACAAATCTCTGAAATTTTGTTGTCCGAAGTGGTGCCGATAGACAAGTTCGTAATAAAATTAAAAAAGACTACTGATCGATTCACAATTTTTCCCAGCCTCGAGGCGATCGACTGCTTATCTGGACAGCATTTATGACATTGTTGGCTCGTCTCATGCTGCCTTTCGTTTTATTTTTGTATAGGAAACTGTGTTTTCCAGCTGGATTTTCTTGCCAAAATTGATTTTATTAGCTAACTTTGTCAATTTTGGGGTGCCGATTTCAAAACTTTAGAGTGCTGTTCTTCCCGAGCACGTCTTCAGCCCGTCGTTTTGAAGTGCACTTTATCCTATATCTTGGCTTGTGAGCTATAAAATCATTGGAAATAGTGACAATCCGATGCTTGTGATACAACTGATTTCCTTTAAATCAGCATAACCTTCATTGCAACTCATCAAATTAGGTCGCCATCTTAAAATTCAACATGGCCGCCATCTTGAATAGATTTGGTCCTTTATATCTGAATCTGTGAGCCATTACAATTCCTGATAGATGATGGAAATGTCCATATTTGTTGTACCAAAAGTGTAATTAGATTACAATTTTTTATAGCTCATTATATTTGGTTGCCATTTTGAATTCTAGTCTAGCTGCTATCTTTGACTTCAATAATTATGGCCGTCATCTTGAAATAGATTTTGTCCATTATTTCGAGTTGTGACCTTTGAAAATCATTTTAAATGGTTGAAATATACCATATTTGTGATGCAAGAAATTTAATTAGATCTCAGAGTTTCTTCCAACTCATTAAGCTTGCTATTTTGTTGTTGTTGCTGTTTTTTCCGCGCAAAACGTGATAATTGATTAAGATTATTTACTGAATGGTAAATTTCTAAATACTTGAATTATCGATACAGACGTTGTATCTTGACTAGCATTTATGTATTTATTGTAAAATTTATTACTTGTTTTCATATATTCCTACTGTTACGTGGCCAGGACCAACTCTACATCTCAGCACACAACAACCTCAACTTCTCCAACTTCTAAGTCACCCCAAATCCTCACAATCGATGACACATCTTTTAAAGACAGGGAAGCCGTGTTTGTGTATTTGATCTCTAGCCGCGAACACTTTATTACTCATAGTCTACATCCAGACTTGGGTGCGTCACACCTCCACCCTTTAAAAACGAAAGTTATAACAGAACTTTCGTGACAAAATAGTACATAATCAATAGTAAATGTGGTTATTGAGGAATAAAAGTTCCAGACTTATGAAAATTTTGATGCTAAAGCCTTTTGTGCGTGCATTCGTTAAACTCTTTGTGATATCAATATCTTGGTTTAGAATACACACAATATTTTGTTTAATTAGAACATTCCTTTAATATGTTACGTGGCCAGGACCAACTCTACATCTCAGCACACAACAACCTCAACTTCTCCAACTTCTAAGTCACCCCAAATCCTCACAATCGATGACACATCTTTTAAAGACAGGGAAGCCGTGTTTGTGTATTTGATCTCTAGCCGCGAACACTTTATTACTCATAGTCTACATCCAGACTTGGGTGCGTCACACTACTCTCTAAATACAAAAGAGCTAATCTAGTCCTAATAACTCTCCTCTTGGAGTGATACTAGACCAATCCCTTTGGAGTTAACTTTTAGTAGAGTGCATTGTGACTCATTTTGGAGTGAACTACGAGAAGAGACACTTGCAAATCATTCCAAAAGGAGTCATAATGCACTCTAAAACAAAATTGTAATAATATGAGTATTCTAGCCTGTAAAAATATAAACGATTACGCTCCAAATAGAGGAATGGAATTAAAAATAAAATATTAGGCTGTGCGCCCCAGCGTAGTGACGTCATATCAGTCTTGCGATCGGATGCCTTTACTCAGACCGTAATGTTGGCAGTAAAGGAAATTTTATTCATAACAGTATTCTCAACATCTTTTTACGCCACGATGCTGCTTTGGTAAGCCTTAATATCAATTAAAAATTTATTTATTTTATATTTTAATCCGGTCGGAGTGGGATGGCGCAGTCTGCGGTGGGCTAATAGCATAGAGCTATAGCCGAAGATTGTGCTGTGGGAAAAGCTAAATCTCGCTATTTATCATTCCCAACAAACGTGCTTCTATAAATACAGTACGTTACAATATCTTAATTTGTTTTGTTTTGTCTGCTAGTCATAAAACGATCCAAATGACTCGTTGGACGCCATAAGAGTCATATCTGGATTTGCATCGACAATTTATGTACGTTCTTGTAACGACCAAATAATTCTATCTATATGTACATGATGTAAAGCCATGGGATTATTAAGGAAGAAAATGGCAGTATAATTTCCGAGCTAGACTAATTCCGTAATCCAATGCATATTGACAACGCTGACGTTAGTTTTCAGACGCTATAGATCCGACCAAAACCTTCAGAATATCATAAAGACCATGGGTAATATGAAGTTTTTAGAGAAAAGAAATGGATACCGCAAGTCCATTGTGAGACTGAGGGTGAATTATTCAAACTTAACAGGCAAATACGAGAGTAATTTTTGAAATTCGATAGCAAATTTCTGTAATATGCTCTTATAAGGACGAAACGACAAAACATCTGAAGGGAAAATCAATTAGAGTACAAGGGACTTCAAGGGAAAGGGAAGTAGGAAACAACGTTTACAGACAGAGAGGGAGAGAAATAAAAAGGGAAGATGGAGAGACTAGTGAAAGCAAGAAAGAACTTGTGACGATTACACATTATCCACCCAAACCTCGAGTGAGGAGTCCCAACGGTTTACATCAAGTTCAACGATAAAGCAGAGAATGATGTTCCTTTAGCTCATCCACGTCTTTACAGCTACTGAAAGCAAGGTATCATGAATATTCTGAATGTTATTATTTTTTTTTAGATATTACTGTTCTTATTATTTGTTTAAGAATGTTTAAAAATCATATGTAAACACTGCAAACACACCAAGAAATACAGCGCCCCCCCCCCCCCACTACAAAAATGTACCTCTGACATAGGGCTGAATTAATTGAAAATGTGGTAGTATTCTAAATTGAATTTATAGAAATAGAAAGCTCATTTCATGTGCTAACTTCTATGAAAAGCGGTTTTGAATACTCATTCTAAACAGTGGTTTAGTTCAGCCCATTCCAAGTTTGCAGCATTGTTATATTTCTGCAATGTCTTCAGCATAAAAACCACATTTTACCATCCAGTATCTGAGCAGGGATGTTTTCCTGGTCAATCAGGGTTCATCAAATCTTAAATCTGGGCATGTTCAGCAGGGTAAGAAACATAAAGAATGAATTGTTTGTATGATTAATAGGGGAATCAGTGCAAAATATTTTTACCAGCACGAGGTTAAGTATCCAAACCGGGCATGGTGGCTCAGTGGTAGAGCGTCCGCCTCATGAACGGGAGGTCGTGGGTTCGATCCTCGGCCGAGTCATACCAAAGACTTGTAAAAATGGGACAATCTGCCTTCTTGCTTGGCGCTCAGCATTTAGATTGGAGAAGGGTAATAATAACATGTTATGTTATGCAGGGCCCGCTGGTAGAGCAGTTTCCTAACTGAAGTGGCTACCCTGGGTAAATAAAACGTTATTATTATTATATTGTTATTAACAAATTTGGGGCAGTATTTTACCCAATGCGGGAAGCATATTGTCCAGTAAGGTTAACCAATAAACAGCAATTACTTTAGAATGGGCAAAATTATCATCATACTGGATAAATAAAAATGCCCAAAAGAAATGCCCAATGTTGGTTTGACACACAATTACCCTCATAGGGCACTTTTACTCAATATTTTTTTAGAGTTTACAATATGCTGAACAATGACGAGCAATGCCACGATTGTATCACACTTTGCAAAAGCGACCACTACCCCCCGGGGGGGGGGCACTCGACCAAAAAAGTGGTAGGGGTGTGCCGCGGGCGAGACAAAAAACGGGGGCCATGGAGCGGGCTTATTGTAAAAAGGAGGGTCCTCGGAACTACAATTTTGTGAAAATGGGGGTCCTTGGAACGGATCGCCAGCGTGTGAGTACGTGCGTATGCACCCCTAGGGCTGCCTCCGCCGGGTGCGCTCGCCCAGAGACGATGGTCGGACAGCGCTCGGCGGCCGCTTTTCACCAAAATTGCAGCAGATCAATGCGACCGGAACGGCGTAACGAAAAATATGCGAAGCTTTGGAGCGGATTTCTTTCTTTTTTCTCGATAAGAACAAAATGCTATGCCTTGGAGCGGCTTTCTTTGTTTTTTTTTCTCAATAAGACAAAAATGCTATGCCTTGGAACGGAAATTTGGGTGTAAAAATGGGGGTCCCCTCCGCGGCACATACCCACTATGCATTATATACTGAGTGCCCCCCCCCCGGGCCACTACCAGTGAAAATTTACCTTTTTTCATTAAAACACATGAGGTACAGTGTATTAATTTTCAATAAGTATAAGTTGAAAACAAGAATGAAATATTGTGGGAATTTGCATGACACATGATTTTTTTATCTCCATCACTGTGCACCTCTTATTATCAAACCTGAAATGAACTGTAAACTACTTTTGTTGCCCTTCTGAACATGCTCAAGGTTGTGATTTGATGAGCGGTTTGAACTCGATTAGATCATGGAGATTTTCCTGCTCAGATCAGAGGATTCCCTGCCTTCTGAATGATCTAAAGGTGTTGATATGCTAGACAATGCAGCACAGTACATCAGTGGTAGCAATATTGTTCATGGGATGAAATGCACCACTCTTACATAATAGACTATGAATTCAAAACTACTGAAGCGAGACCATTGAAATTTTCATAGAAGTTAGAACATGAGATGAGCTTCCTTCTGCTTTTTCATACGGTACAAACAAAAATCACAATTTAAATGATTATTCCATTGAAAAATAAGGTCAACGGCGAAATTTTAGCACGTGTGAACCTAGAATCACGAACAGTAATCACAATTTCAAATTCTACTCTGGAGGTGAATTCCACTTAAGTTTCACTCAAATTACGGTTCGAATTTTACGTGTGAAAGGCTTAACCTCCAAAACATCTGTTGGGGTCAGAGCTTCAAGCACTTGGGTAGATAACAGTTGTTACAACCGATAATCCCGACCTTTCATTTGAGGACGCGTACGCTTATTTAAAACGGTAGTTCATTTTGGGAGAGACTTTTGGGCCCGTCGTCATGGTCGTAAAACTCCGTCCTGTAATGCAAATTGTGTGACATGAGATTTTTTTTTTCGTTTCGCATCTGGAACGGAAACATTCAATTTGCGTTTCGTGTGCAAAATTCTGGTTGCTACTATGGTAACAGCGATATATCTGATTTAGGACGACTTTCCAAATCCAAATTTGGTTCCTCCCAGAGCTCGAGAGGCCGCCCGGGGACCCACTTCCATTGAATGGTGGATACCAGGCGCGACCACACGTAAAAAGGGAAAGAGTGGGTATACGTATATAGGCCTATGTAGCGTTATGAGGGTGTGAGAAACAATGATTAAAATACTGAAAAGGGATATATTTCCACTACTTGTAGGGTGTCACAACCCAAATACTTGTTGAGAGATGCATTTTCATAATCTGGAAAAGACCTTCCCTTGTTAAGGGTGCTTTTCGAAACCCCATGGTCGCGCCTGGTATCCACTCATCAATGGAAGTGTACCCCCGGCAAACCCCCCATTTCTGCGGAAAAGTAAAACATACTGCCCATTACATTGTGTGCTAGAGGCATATTGTTTATGTAGAAGGTGCTGGCAAAAGAAAAAAAAACTCCGCAAATTTAGACGGTTTATGGCCAGTTGCATGATGTGTACATGTCAACGCATGGGAAATGATTCGGCTTGAGAGGTGATCTGACCCATGGAATCAATTGCCAGTGATCCACAAATAATGCACATTAAGTGCAATATCGATTCGATGGACTGTAATGATCTATATCTAAGCCTTAATTCGGTAAGTTTTTCCTTACTCAATATGTACTCGATTTGTTTGAAAAACCACTTTCATATCCATGTCATAATCTACATTTCGCATGTCTCCAGCCAGCTGGAGTCATAGCCATGATACAGGTACAGTCCCGCCGCGAGCTTAGGCAGGCAAATGGCATGGCATGCTGGTATCGTATGAAAGAGCTTTGCACACGAAAAGCAAGATCTATAGGGCCTGTAACACAAAGCTTGGCAATGATTGTAAAACAGTTTTCTACGTTTGATTGTATTGACTGTAATGTATAATCAATCTAGAAATTCGAGTCTATGATTAATCGTTACCTTTTGAGTTACCCGACTCTAATCTCGCGTTGTAGAGATTTGCGAAAGGTGCCTAATGTCGCACCAACGCATAATGTCGCAGATTGCGACATTCCCGACCTTTCGTTTGAGGACGCGTACGCTTATTTAGAACGGTAGTTCATTTTGGGAAAGACTTTTGGGCCCGTCGTCATGGTCGTAAAACTCCGTCCTGTAATGCAAATTGTGTGACATGAGATTTTTTTTTCGTTTCGCATCTGGAACGGAAACATTCAATTTGCGTTTCGTGTGCAAAATTCTGGTTGCTACTATGGTAACAGCGATATATCTGATTTAGGACGACTTTCCAAATCCAAATTTGGTTCCTCCCAGAGCTCGAGAGGCCGCCCGGGGGACCCACTTCCATTGAATGGTGGATACCAGGCGCGACCACACGTAAAAAGGGAAAGAGTGGGTATACGTATATAGGCCTATGTAGCGTTATGAGGGTGTGAGAAACAATGATTAAAATACTGAAAAGGGATATATTTCCACTACTTGTAGGGTGTCACAACCCAAATACTTGTTGAGAGATGCATTTTCATAATCTGGAAAAGACCTTCCCTTGTTTAGGGTGCTTTTCGAAACCCCATGGTCGCGCCTGGTATCCATTATGAAAGATTTCTGCCTAAATGAGACAGAAAATCGTGTACAACTCTTGAACGCACACACAGGTCACGGAGTGACCCTGAGTGCAAACAGCTGACTGTGTTACAACGTAGGGGTGATTCATTTTCCCAATAGGGGTGATCAAACTCACTGGAGGGACTTTAATTCACTTATAACAAAGAAATGTGTACTACAGTACTCCTGTTGAATGCTCTGATGAAAATTATATGAGTTTCACATTCATTTAAACGGGAGGACAAGATTATTGTATATATCTAGTGCATTATGCATAAATCATACTACCATTGCGATCCCTGCCCGGCCGATGGTTCAGGCATGACGATCCTGAGTGACGTCACCGATAGAGACCTCAAATGCCATGAGAGCCTATTCGACAACTAACTTTATCTAAAAAACACGTATTGAAGATGACATCCAATGGGGAAATGGCTTTCATTTTCATGAAATATACATTCCGTTCCTCAATAAATCTTTAACCCCGTCGTTAACTGCCCATTCATTCTCTAGCAATGGGGGAATGAATACAGAGTGTCTCAAAGTTTGTGTGAAAAAAGGTGCATTTTCCATAGAACTTCTGCCAAAAAGCAATGCGTAAGGGAAAGATTAGCCCCAAAACACGAATAGATGAGTTAATCAAATGGAATAAATCATGAAAATCAGTGAAATATACTTTCTCCTGTACTCATTACTGAATACCCCGACTTGATACGATTAATTTTTCCCCCTCTCCATTAACTTTTAAGAAAAAGGGTGCATATTTTCATAAAAATATCATGTGTTATATCGACGGACGCCCGTGCGTACGAGCAGGAGGAAGCCAAATGTCTCGTATTTTTCATAATGACTCATCAATGGAAGTGTACCCCCCGGCAAACCCCCCATTTCTGCGGAAAAGTAAAACATACTGCCCATTACATTGTGTGCTAGAGGCATATCGTTTATGTAGAAGGTGCTGGCAAAAGAAAAAAACTCCGCAAATTTAGACGGTTTATGGCCAGTTGCATGCTTTGTACATGTCAACGCATGGGAAATGATTCGGCTTGAGAGGTGATCTGACCCATGGAATCAATTGCCAGTGATCCACAAATAATGCACATTAAATGCAATATCGATTCGATGGACTGTAATGATCTATATCTAAGCCTTAATTCGGTAAGTTTTTCCTTACTCAATATGTACTCGATTTGTTTGAAAAACCACTTTCTTATCCATGTCATAATCTACATTTCGCATGTCTCCAGCCAGCTGGAGTCATAGCCATGATACAGGTACAGTCCCGCCGCGAGCTTAGGCAGGCAAATGGCATGGCATGCTGGTATCGTATGAAAGAGCTTTGCACACGAAAAGCAAGATCTATAGGGCCTGTAACACAAAGCTTGGCAATGATTGTAAAACAGTTTTCTACGTTTGATTGTATTGACCGTAATGTATAATCAATCTAGAAATTCGAGTCTATGATTAATCGTTAACTTTTGAGTTACCCGACTCTAATCTCGCGTTGTAGAGATTTGCGAAAGGTGCCTACTATGCCAAGAGCGTCCGACGCATAATGTCGTAGTTTTTCTAACGCATAACGTCACATGTCGCAACGCATATAATGTCGCAGCGGTATAGTTTCTTCAGGACTCGAGCTACAGATAAGATATAAAATATGCTTTCACTAAGTATTTTGAGACACGAGAAAGAGAATTAAGTGATTTGGAAATCAGGATAACTCTTTGTATGGATATTTATCGGTTTATTGCCATTTCGTCTACTGCCCTTTTCCCCACTAACGCGTGGTCTGATATCATTTCGTTTACCATTAGTTAGTCAACTATCAACGTAGTCCAATAACCATTTCGTCTAATTACCATCTCGTCTAATAGCCAGTTGGTCTAATAGCCGTTTTGTTTATTATCATTTAGTCTAATTGTATTTTTTTTCAATTGGTCCAATATCCACTTTGTCCAATATCATTACGTCTATTACCTTTTGATCTAATAGCCAATTGGTCTAATAAGTGCTTGGTCTGCTCTCATTTCGTCAATGTTCCATTTTGGTCTAACTTCAGTTGGTTCGCTATCAATTTGACTAAACCCATTTCGGCCAACAATCATTTGGTATCGTTGCCATGGGTCCAATCACCAATAGGTCCAATCGCCGGTTCTAGGACAATTACCTCCCGGACAATCACCTTCCGGACAACTACCCCCTGACAATGGCCCCCTGGACAACCCCCCGGACAATTACCCCCTTGACAACTTTCTCCAGTCTAAATGCTTAGGGCCAAGCAACAAGGAAGAAGATCTCATTTTAATAATTCTTTGGTAGATCGGAACCACGACCTCCAGCCAATGAAGCGGACGTTCTACCACTGAGTCAAGATGCCCGGTTAAGGTCCGATGACTATAAAGACGAACTGCAATCATCATTACAATGATGATTCGAAATTCACGTGTGAAAAGGCCCTTATTTCCATGCATTTATTTGAGAATAATTTTCAATTTGGGAATTAATTGAGCCGAATATCAGAGGGACATTTTTGGAGGACCTGCAGTTTAAGCCTCTTTATCTGACTTTAAAAATAAGAAAAATATATGGCAATTTAATAGAGGGGCAGTAATATTTGATACATGACAATGTGATTTCAAATAGTTTAGTCAATACTATGGGATATATTTTCAGTATGTTCAGGTGCAATGATAGAAATAGTTATAGAATTGATAGCTTAAGCTGTGCTCTAAATATTTCCCAGCAGAGAGTATTAATAAATCGATTAAATCCGCCTTTTCTTCGTTGCTGCAAAGGAAAACAAATTAATGAAAATCAATTAATAAGAACTCAGTGAGGGCGATTGTCATTTGTAAAGCTCAGAGCCGGATTCACTAAGATCGGGCAGATGTAATTGATATGACAGACTCGTATTCAAGCTCACCAGACATCGACCCGCTCTTTCACACGGTAAAAAAAAATCGTAATCTGAATGATGATTCCAGTGAAAAATAGGGCTAATGACGACTACATAGCACGTGTGAAACCAAACTAGGACATCATTAGAATAACGCTAATCACAGTCACTATTACAACAGCAATCTTCATTACAATGATTCGACATTCACGTGTGAAAAGGCCTTACATCAAACCGTTTTCTACAGAATGCTACGTCTGCCCTTTGAAAATGAAAGTAAAATCACAATTTTTTAAACGAGGTTACCAATTGGCCAAACATTTAATATAACAAAGTATCTTCTAGCATTCCTTCCTTTTTCTTTTTTTTTGTAAAGAAAGAGGGCTTCGTTGTAAAGCCGTTTTATAACTGAACAGAACTACCCTCCACCTTATTTTATCATTGGTAAATTAAAAAAAAGAATAAAGAAATAAATACATAAAAAATAACATCGCCAGTCCGAACAGGGATTAATAATTCCAACTATCATGACTATGCTTTCGAAAGAAAAGCCTGATATATTTGTTTTCAAATTCAAATTAAAATCGTTTTATTCTCTCAGTAAAACCTTTACATAAAAAACAAATGTAATACAAAGTTAAAATACATGTATTACAAAACAGTGTAAAAGTCAGTTTAGAAATTGCATTATGGTTCAGAATCATACTGAGGGGTAGCAGCAAAAAAGGAAAAATCCTTATAATTAGGCCGACCCATCATTAAAACGAAAGTTTGACATAGAAAATGCAATAATAACACGGATATAGCAAAAACATTTCTAAAAACAAACTAAATAACTCAAAAATGCACATAAACAATGAACCAAAACATCAAAAAGTGCCAAGCCCTAACATAATATTACAATAGTTATGATAATACAAGTGGTCTACATAATTCATACATAATTCAGCCACAGTATTTCTCAAGAGGGTATCTTTGTTTTGAATAAATCAAGTGTTTTTGCATTACGTATTTCATCTGTTAGTGAATTCCAAACTACAGCACCTTGATGAATAATGGATTGTTGTGACAGTGAGGTTCTTATTTTAGGAAGATGAAAATTTTTTGCATTTCTCGTAGGATAACAATGTATATTGCAATTCCGGTTAAAACATTTTAATAGAGAAGTGGGTAAAAGTTTCAGATAATATAAGGACATAAAAATTCCAAGCTGGTATTGATACCCGTCATAAATGTTTAAAAGTTTCAGATTATAAAATATGGGTGAAGTATGGGCTAAAAAAGATGAATGATTAACTATTCTTATTGCAGGTTTTTTGTAATTCAAACAGTCTATCGAGATAAATGTTGGCTACACTTCCCCATACATAAATACCATAATCAAGAAAAGGAGCAATGATAGCATTGTACACTATATCATTTTTTAAAATCGAAGATGGTAACATTTTAATTCTGAATAATATTCCTATATTATTTGATATTTTATTGCAAATGATGTTAAGATGGGATTTTCATGTTAACTTGTCATCTATTGTCACGCCAAGAAATTTCAAAGACGAGACATGTTTAATTTCAGATTCAGCAAGGCTAATATATTTGATCGATATCAACATTTCTATTTGTAAACATCATGAAATTGGTTTTCTTGACATTAACTGTGAGTTTGTTCATATATAACCAGTTTGAAATGTTATCAAGTTCATTGTTAAAAATACTTTGTAATTCATATGGATGTTTATGTTTTATATCCCTCCTTAACTTGTGGACCTAGTCCTTGTTATTGTTTAACCAATTAAGACCAAATAACGCTGCCGGATCTACTCCTATACTCTAGGTTTGTCGAGCTAATGCTAAACAATTCCTGGGTTGGCTGCGCACGGCTTCTACCCGACTGTGAAACCTTTGAAACAAGTAGGCTTGTGTCAAAACAGAAAAATCAAGAAAAAGAACAAGGAAAGTTTGAGAAAAATCGAACAAATAATGAGAAAGTTATGAGCATTTAGATATGGCAATCACTAATGCCATGGATATCCTCCTATTGACAATGCAACAAGGATGTGTGATGTCACATGTGAACAACTTTCCCTTTGATGGACTATAAAATACCCTCAAAATGTCTCTTTTTGCTTTTTTCTTAAAGGTGATACAAATTCTTTATCCATGATGTATTCTTTAGAAATCTGTATTACATGCCCTCCTATAGAAAGAACACATGATCTACTGATAGATGTGATAAAAGAGACAGTTTAAGTAAAATATATACCAAAGTAATGGGGTGAGTTGTTCACAAGTGACATTACGCATCTTTGTTGTATTGCCAATGTGAGGATCTCCTTAGCAATAGTGACCGCAATATCAAAATGCTCATAATTTTCTCATTATTTGTCCGATTTTTCTCAGACTTTGGTTGATCTGTTTCTTTGATTTTTCTGTTTTCACACAAGCTATCTTGTTCCAAAGGTTTCATTCTCTTTAATAATACGCTGGGCTGCGTTGGTTGTTGCTGCAGTTACACTCAAAATGTATACATATAAATACGCGCAGCCTAAATATATGTTCTAATTTCCTTCTTTTTTTAATGGGTCTAGTCCGAATATAGAACTAGTAACATAATTGCGATTTCGAGCACGGGAAATTAAAAACTTGATAATTGGTAAAGAAAATGCATATCAAAACGGGGATCAAGATTTGTGGATTAACTAAATTTGGGGGAGTTTTCATGCATTTTAGAGGATTTTTGAAGGTTTTGATGAAAAACATTAAGATTTGTTATTTTTAATAATATTTACTGAAGATCCTAGAATGTACATCAGCGCATTTCCTATGAAATTCAACCGATGTATTCAAAAAGGTGGATAAAGCTTTACTTTAATTCCTCTCTATGGTTGTACGATATAATGGTAGGGTAGTGTTGCTAATCTTCTTTGCATCGATGTATATATATATACAGTGCGTATATAACGTTTGTGTTTCAAATTATGATCTCTATATTTTGGTGTCAATAGGTGCTCTGAAGTCTTATCCTTCAAATGCCATTGAAATAATATAGTTTCGTTCATGCTTGAGCGAACACGGAATGTATTTGTCTGGGGTTAAAAAAATAGACTTGCGCCAAAATGGTATAAAATGATAAATATGATGGTCGGACCTCTTGCTGATCAGCAGACTTCCTCTTAACCTTTTCATTATCTGTGCCATAATTTTCGAATTATGCGGTCAAAATTCATTTCCAAATTTTCTTATTTGCTTGAATAGATCCGTTGTTCATTTTAATATGTTTTCTTTTAGCTTCCTTCTAACGGCAAGAACAATTTTGTTTTAAACCGAATTATGAGAGAGCGTTTTTTTTTTCAATTCCTTTCATTGTGTACTACAAAGGTTATACGGTGCCTTTCTTAGGTCAATTTTCATATTGGCTTCTGGAAATTCCGGGTGGGAAAAATAATTTCGCCCCCGCCCCGGCACCTTAGACGGCATTGTCGGATTATTAATCTTAATATTATTATTATCATCATCATCATCATCATCATCATTATTATTAATATTACTATTATTATTATCATTATCATCATCATTATTATTATTATGATTATTAATATCATTGTTATTAATATCATCATTATTACGTTTTTTTATTATAATCATCATTATTGTTTTTATTATTATTACTATCATTATTATCATCATCATCATCGATCATGATGTACCGGTGTGTTAACTCAGTTAGAAGAGTGCCGTCTCAAAGCCGGGAGGACGGGAGTTCAAACACCGGCCACGTAAGACCAAATGACGTAACAAGTTGCTGCTACCCTGTTTGGCGTTCAGTTATAGAGCCTTGTCGATCTGGCACTGCACAGTGGCTACCGGGCCCACGATCTATTGGGCAAAAAAAATTGTCGGAATATTTTTATTCTTAGATTTCTATTTCGAACAATAAAACATGGATTTATCATGTATGCCCTATACAGATAAACCCCCATTTAATAGATTATTATCATTCATTTTTTTGCCTGTTCGAAAAAAAACTGTTCGACGGGGTAGTGCCTTGAAAGTATTTTAACATATGACCTCATTAGGAGACGTTGGGCTCGTCAGATTTTTTTTGCACCCCTTGGAATTCCTAGATCTGATTATGGAGAATTGCATAACCTTTTCATTTTCCGTGCTATGTGTATGGATAGAATTTCATACCTAACAAAAAACCGCCACGCATGGAAGGCAATTTTGCATTTTTAGCTGCATTTAGCATTTCAAGAGTTTCTGTTTTTGTTATTTGGCGTCACTTGAGTGGATGGTTCTTGCCTAAAAGATATCCAGCCATGTCCAAAGAGGGTATCGGTGACCAAGGTTTGCGATCATTTACTTGGAATACCTAGAATGATTTCCTAGATCATGTAGATGATAACAACTGAAGTATTAAGAGGACATCACCTGCATCGATCATTGTGTGATTAATGACAAGCTTTTTTACAAAGCAAAGGAATGCTTAGGTGTGATAGGACAAGAAGCTGTCTTTTGAAACATTGTGTTCTGACAGAAAATGTTTCTCCTGCAAATATCTGGCGAATTTAAATGTCCAATACATAACTTTTTTCATGCCCCTCTTGGAATCATTCGGAGAATAAACACTACTTAGCTCGGCCCCTCTAAACTTAACAATATATTAGGGCTCAGCAGCTTGTCAAGAAATACACTATTTATGACTATGATCGAGTTAAATGCACCATATACAATGTCCATTTTATTTCTTCTCGAAACCTCCCTTTGCACCAACGATTATGATCCCAAACGCCTTTGGCCCTTCAGATAAGGGGTTGATGGTTACAAAGCCTTAAGTATAGATTACCAATCGATTATGAAGTACGGATTTAAAATGATTTGAGACGAAAAGCAGAGCAATTCGCAGGTGCATTTAAGTATTTTCTTTTAATGATTTATAATACAAAGAAAATAGGATCACGATTCTGAGTAGTTCCGATACGGTTCCTAGATGCTGATAGGTTTCTTTAAATCTCTACTGAAATTCTAACCCGGGATAAAGACTGAGTGTAATCAACCTGATTGAAACAGATTCAAACAGATATTGATCTTATAAAGGTTGAGTGATCTTGTAATGAAAGAATTGAGAAAACAGATTTGGAATGACAAATCTTTGCTCGATTTTTTTTGCCATTTTAATATTGTTCACCGACAAAAATATACTGTTGTGCTTTTATTAAGGGAAATGCGAATTTACGAACTGCATTGCGGTACAAATATCTTTATTAAAAGAGTTAACCGAAATGAATATATATTACAAACTGCCCTTTATCAATTATACAAAACTTATTCAGAAACCTAGGAATTACGCTGTTAAGCGTTAGAATAGATTCAGATGTGTGTTACGAGGTCCTTCAATATCATTTTATTCTGTCTCCGCCCTGGAAAATGACCGTTTTCATAATCAAATGCATTTAATATTTCCTTGACATACTTTAAATTCGAATTCCCCAGTGTGCTATAAGATTTAAAGTGTTTTTGGTAACTTCAAGAAATAATGTTGATTATTGTGAGGGAAGACGTGTCAATATAAAACCCCCTTCATGTTTAATCCATGTTGTCTGTCCTAGATCTGTTGATTGTACAACATACGTGGTGTACATAGAAGATATTCTGCGAGGAGTAGAATTGTCTAGTCATCCCCAAGAGCCGAATACTTAACCTACTTAACGCCCAAGCTTATTACAACGCTTATAAAGACTTACTTTGTCGACGGTACATTGCAGGTAATTAAAAGTCCAAATAGACACTTTGTACCAGGTTAATCATATAGCAATGCATTCGGCGATAATGATTTGAATAGCTAAATGAACTCTTCTGCAGGTGAAAGCAGATATGACGGATGATTTGAAGAAAGTTGAGTCACTATGGTAATGGGAAAGAGAAAGAGAGAGTGAACTAATGGTTTACTTTATACAGAAGAAGGAGGAGGCAGAGAGTCAGACAGAGGGCTTGATTATTTATTCATCCGTTAAAAGAAATATCTAAAGGCGAGGATGAGAAACGTAAAAGAAATGAGAGTGAGCGCTGCAGACCCGAGGCGGGCATTTAAAGAGCAACAGGAACTAATAAACATAACATGGATTAGAATGATGAATATGTTTACTTCATCTTCATTATTTGAAACCGGCTTGCCCTTTTTTCTACAGATCTGTTGACTCCGAGCATTTAAATATTGTATTTCCTTTTTTTTTTATTCTAGTTTTATTCAATATGCATATTGAACATGCGGAGCAGGACTGAAAGACATAGAAATAGTCAAATATCTTATTTATGCACGTCTGTTGTAAATCAATTTTAATGTTTTATTTTGTGTAACAAACTCATTGTAATCAGCTTTTTGAGACGTTTTTATAATAATAATAATAATAATAATAAATTTGTTCTTATATAGCGCATAATCAATTGAAATTGCTCTATGAGCTTTGTACAAATTGCTCTCCAATATTACAGTTACACTACAAAAATAAATATATTTTTAAATTTCTTTTAAAAGATTTAACAGAAGTACATGATCGAAGATGAAATGGTAAACTAATCCATAATTTGGGACCGCAAAAATCAAAACTAGCTTCACCCCTTTTGAGACAACTCTAGGAATTTGTAAAATTGTAGTGTCTTCACAAGAGCGAAGTCTATAATGTGGCCGGTGTGGGGATCTAAGTAAACTATAGAGGTATTCGGGTGCCATTTTATGCATACACTTAAAAACTAACTGCAACTTTGTAAGATATTCTTTTGTCAACTGGTAACCAGTGCAAATGCTTCAACAAAGGAGTGGCCCGCTCATACTTCTGAGCTTTCCATGCTTGTATGAATTCTAGATACCCCCAACTCTTCAGAGGTAAAGCTATGAAGCACTAAAATATTCCATTTTAACTCAAACTTCAGATTTACCATTAAATATTTTTGAAATTTCTCCAATTCCATGAATTAATATTTTATTATTTACGATATTGAGATTGGTGGTGATTTTTTACCTGATTGCTAAGAAAGCATGAATGCTTGTAAGCAAGCAACCAGAGGACCGACGGCTTAAGGTCCTCTCCGAAGGACCTGGTACTGAGGATTAATGCCTTACCAAAGGGCACTAGCGCACCTAGTGGGAATCGAACCCGGGTCACCGAAATACGAATCCCCCGCTCTACCAACTGAGCTATCGCACCTGATGATATAAACTGTAATCTCTCATGTCTTATGCTTCTTTTTCCACATTACATTCCATTTCATTAATAATCAGTGTGTTTTTCTAAATTCTGATGAAGTTTGAGTTTACCATGTTCTATTCAGACATGCATTTTAATTTAAAAATGTATTTACATACGATGTATGATTATTATGTCTTTTTTTATGTTTCACTTTCCATTTCATCCCTCCTGTATCTCCGGCTTTCGTAGTACTACATGATACATCCCAACATCTTCTTCATCTGCTTAACCTGCCTATACCCCCCCCCCCCCTGTGCTGTTATACCTGTCATTTATTCCTTCTAAATCCTTCTAATTTCATTTCTTTCTCTCTTATCATTCCTTGATCATGATTTGGAGATCAATGATTATTTCATATATATTTCATTTCATTTCATTTATTTTCCACAAATCAATCAAAATACAAAGAAAAACATACAACTCATTCCGAAATAGTATGCATAATTACAATATAAAAGCAGATTCTAAGTGGATGGACCTAAAGTAAAGCAAAAGCTTGTTGTGGATAGGCCCTTAACAAATAATTTATGTGTAATCATTGATAGCTAAAAAAAAAAAAGCTAATAAAAGTATTTCATTAGGTGACGTAGATTCCACCAAATTCAGCTTTAGGCTGCCATGTGATTTTTAATGAATACCTTTTTCAAATTCTTCTTATTAAAATGTAGGCTTAGTATTACCAGACTCGGATTGCAAAATCAGTCGATATAAATTTCCGTCACACCATCATAATCTAATTATGAGAGAGAGTGGTGAATAAAAAGGAGGGGAAAATCAAAATGTGGATATATGGAAAAAATAGAAGAGTGAAATCTTAGGTAGATCGTAAGTTACAAACCTTTTGTTTCATCTTATTCTAAAGATATGAACATTACGCAAAAGCGTTCTCCTAATTCTATTGACAGTCTACAATGATGAATAGAAACCATTGACAGGGTCATCAATTTTAAACAAATGATAATTCTACCTAATAAGTCTATGGGTTTTAAACATCGTGTGAGATTTGCCTCGGTTCCTCTCATGGCCGATGGGGGAAACGACAAACCGAACCTATATCCTCGTTGACCCATACTTTTCATTTTAGCATGCTTAGTAAGATTGCAAAGCTTAGCAATTATTGCATAAAGCGCACATCGATTTCAGATGTATAGAACGACTTTATATTGCTCGGCGGAGGTGGATATAATATTTTGTTTAATCAAAGAGTTTCTCTTCAAACTTGGTTTAATGGGTCTTAAGTTGATATGCAAGTTCAAACGGAGAAACCAAAAAGGGGGATGGGCTTAAAAATTTATGACAATAAGAAGGTTTATTAAATGAAAGTGGATACCATCATTTCATGAAAAAGGGGGATATTCAATTCAATTAAATTTATTTTTCATTCTTCAACATAAACAAATAAGTACAAGAAAGATTGATTCACTTTAAATAAAAGCATGAACAAAATTCAATATTGAAAAACAAAGGATAAACATATTCGATAAGTGATTTAAATATAAATTAACATACATGTCAAGTTTAAATCAATATAATCAATATCATTAAATATAATTAAATCAATACAAATATATATCATATGAAGAATGGAGGGGTCCACTGAAAAGCAAAGCTTGTAGAATGTGGACCCCTAAAAAAGTAGATACAAGGAATATTGTAATATACGTAAAGGAATACATGAAGATAACGAAAAGGGCAAATAATAATAATAATAATAAATAACACGAAACAACACAACACAGGAACATGAGGTGGAGGGGGACAATAGTACGATGACAAATGCCTAGAATTTAGAAAGAAAAATAGAGATAGGGAGAGGGATGCAAAGCTAATCTGCTGCATATATATTATGTCTACACATACATACACATCAATGCACATATAGATATATATATACATATCTATATGTGCTCTCTCTCTTCCTCTCTTCTCCCCCCCCCCCCTCTCTCTTTCTTTTTCTTTCTCTTTCTTTCTCTCTCTAATGCTCTTTCTTTCTCTCTCTCTTTCTTCTCAGTGGAACCATCCCAGCGCGCTAAATTACCATGGTACCTTGCGCTCCATATGCGTGAAATGGGGTTGCGCGCTCTGCGCGCTTTTTCAGTGAATTGTTAATGTTCAAATGGTATTGCCACTAGCCTTTATTGTTGCCTGAAGATCGCATCTGCGTGAAACTCCGAGTAGCAAATCAATAAAGTACTGATGAACCACACGTTATCTGTGTAACTTTATTTATTTTATTTCATGCTCTGCCTCATCACAGACATCGAGCACTCTTCTTTACAAGGATAGCATTCACCAAGTGTATATATTATATAAATAGTGTACAATCTATTGTACAATATACCGGATTATATGTACGACAAATATAAAATTATCCCGAGTGCAGGTTTATTTCACCGAGGCCGAAGGCCGAGGTGAAATAGGCTTGCACGAGGGATAATTTTATATTTGGAGTTCATATAGTCCAGAAATATTGTATGATAGAGCGTTCACTATTTATTATAGTAAATAGATCCCTTAATCTAAGCCCCCCATCATGGATTTTGCCATCCAAAAATCGAAAGTTATATTGTACATATGTACAATATAACTTTTTGAAGGGAGGTCACGTGGTACAAATCCAGCCAATCACAGCTCGTATTTTACTACCACTATTTAATATATATATATATATACAAATATATACACATATACACAATGCACATATAGATATATATATACACACATACACACACACACACACACATATATATATACACACATACATATATACACAAACATATTTTTATACACATATACACACATACACATATAAGCACATACATACATACATATAATAAGAATATCCATGTAATATGTAATACACATTAGATCGTGACTAAATCATGTAAGAGCAGGTATGGAAGCAATTTAAAATCGTACGATCCTTTGTCTTTTTTCTCGCCTGCAAAACACAACGTCACCATTGAAGTCTGAAATATTTGAACATGGTGAAGTTTTGATATATCATAAAAGATAAAGGCCTGCTTCATTAAACCCGGGCATAAGGGTAATCATTTACCTTGCATGGGTTTCAGGTTTCAGTAGCCACTAGGCACGTTTTTATCGACACTAGGCGCCACAGCAGCTTTCCATTGGCGCGAACTGGTCACCTGGTACCAACTGGCGCAAACTGGCGACCTCCATATTTCCACATGTATTATTTTATTATTTCATTTTATTTTTTTTTTATAACCTCAACAGCACTGAGAGATACACAATGTCTACATAGTTCTCTGGAATATAAAGAGAAAACCTGAACAAAAAGGGAATATACATGATAAATAATTCAAAGCTCTATCTTGAAATAAGCATACATCTTTCTAAAATGAAACACATGGAACTAAACCAGACTGCTTTTCTCAACCCATGCATGGCCTAATTTACGGTGGTAGACTAATATGAACATTTTGTTCTGATGACAATGACAGTTATAAGTTTGAAAGTTTATGAAAGGACAAGTCCACCCCTACAAAAATTTGATTTGAATAGAAAAATCCAACAAGCATCACACTGAAAATTTCATCAAAATCGTATGTAAAATAAGAAAGTTGTGACATTTTGAAGTTTCACTTAATTCCACAAAACAATTATTTTGGTCAGTATGCAAATGAGGAGACTGATGACATCATCCACTCTCTATTTTTTTGTATTTTATTATATGAAATGTGAAATTTTCTAAAGTTCTTCTCATTATCAAGTGAACCAACGATTAACCGTTATTCAGCACATGTGGAATTAGCATTGTTTAATACTATATAGTTCAGCCAAGGGTCCTTATCGTCAAATCTGTAAAAAAAAAAGAAGAAATATTGTATAATTCACACAATCAAAAAAAAAAGAAATAGTGAGGGACATCATCGACTGTCTCCTTTGCATGACACTGAGTTGCGCATGCCACTGTTTTGTGAAAAATAAGTGAAATTTCATATAATAAAATACAAAAGAAATAGTGAGTGAGTGATGTCATCAGCTCCTCATTAACATATCGACCAAGATGTGCATATAACTGTTTTGTGAAATTAAGCGAAACTTTGAAATGTCTTAACTTTCTAATTTTACATCCGATTTTGACGAAATTTTCAGCGTTATGCTTGTTTGATATTTCTCTATTTATTAAAATCAACATTTTTCTTGGGTGTATTCGTCCTTTAAGTAACCAATAAATTCCATCTCTGTGACCGTCCATGCTCCTTCTTACTGCCCGCCAATAATCCCCTCTCCCTCCCTCTTTCTTTCTAATGCTCTCTCGTTCAATTCATTTTCTCTCCATTCTTTCATACTCTGGACCACTATACCGCCCTGTACTTCGATCACAGATGAGTCTTATCTTTATTTAAAGCACAAGTCCACCCCAAACAAAAACTTGATTTGAATAAAAAGAGAAAAATTCAACAAGCATAACACTGAACATTTCATCAAAATCGGATGTAAAATAAGAAAGTTATGACATTTCAAAGTTTCGCTTAATTTCACAAAACAGTTATACATGTATGCACATCTCGGTCGGTATGTAAATGAGGAGCTGATGACATCACTCACTCACTATTTCTTTTGTATTTTATTATATGAAATATGATGTATTTTTATTTCTCGTCATTGTCATGTGAAATGAAGTTTCATTCCTCCCTGAACATGTGGAATTCCCTTATTTTAACATGTTGTGCTTCAGGCAAGGAGGTCCTAATCGTCAAATTCGTTCCAAAACAAAATAAAATGACAATTAAAGCAGTCTTATTTTAGAAATACCATTGCTGATACATTTATTCATTAATCAAAACAAATTACCACAATAATTTAGCAATCCTATTTTAGACATATCATTGTTGATACATTTATTCATTAATCAAAACAAAATTTACACAATAATTACTGCAATCTTATTCTAGATATATCATTGTTGATACATTTATTCATTAATAATACATCATATTACAAGAGAGCCTTCTGGCACATGACAAAACGAGATGCCTAACAACATTGTTGATTTATCAACAGCTCAAGTGCAAAAATAAAATCTCTCTAAAATACCTTTATCCAAACGCCAATATTCATACATTGGAACATTAGCCTCAGACACTTTGATGACTTAACGTTCTGTCGACTAATATGCGACACCGTAATATGGATAATACAGCATCGAATAATTGTTTCGAATACGCAATAAACTATGCGAATTTCGGTCAATTAGGTAGCTTTTGAGTACCCATTACCCATTTATAAAGGGTTACCAATCGTTACCTTTAGCACATCGTAGCAATATAAAGAATAAATGAAGATGTATTAAAGGAACTCATCAAGAATTGGACAGTTGATACAGGCACATATAAATCAACTCACTGGAGAACACTGCAGTGAGCGCATATTTAGATTCAGATGTCATTAAATCCAATTGCGAGATTGCATTTTCTTCACCGAATATTCCCTGATCCAATCAATAATCTCGCTAAGGATCACTCTGAAGAAAACATAAGTTGCATGATATGTATTTCCGAGAGACCGTTACTCCCGTCATAAACCACACACACATATATAGGGGAAGGCGGGGTAAGTTGTGACAGTTTTTGCTTTTTGCATGTTAGAATTGATATGATTAATAATCTTGTCGAAATAAGTACCTTGCCTTGAAATTTAATTCTTCTGAAATATTTTCCACCTTTATATAACTTTCTATTCCCACACTGAAAGTCATCGTGACCTTTGAAAAAAACGATGTCAAATGGCTCAACTTGCCCCATATATGGGGTAAGTTTGAGCCACCTTCTGGGGTAAGTTGAGCCACAAAAACTATGTACAAAATGTATGGGGGAGAACCAGCATGTCAATTTTTTGTTTAAAGTCTTTTCACTTGCTAATTCTCTATAAATACTAACATCCTGTAAAAGGAAAAGAGCAGTCATGTAAATTTGCTCCTTTCAGCCAGCATTTCAATCGATTTTTATGGTTTGTTTGTTTTTTAAGATACATTACCATAGGAATTACCATGGCTCAACTTACCCCAGTCCGAACTTAGTGCGAAAATTTTGTATCCACACATTTATTATGCATCCATCATATAAAAGACTATGACAAGAATGAAGATCCATACCTGGACTAATAATGTTGTTATCATGTCTTTATTATATTTAAAGACGTGTGTGTTTATAAAGCACTTATCTATTTCACACTCTTTTTTACTTTTTTGGCTGAAATTCATATTTTTCCCTCTAAAAAACTAGTTTTTTGTTTCAAAGTTGGAAACAATGTGGTGGGGTAAGGGGTTATGCTATGGGTCATCAATACATGACACCACCACAATGTCTGACTCATTCATTATTGGCCTGGGGCTGGTGGCTCAACTTGCCCCTATGCTCAACTTACCGCGCCTTCCCCTACATATATATATATATTATTATATTCACACTGAAGATCGCATGTTGCCTGAAGATCGCATCTGCGTGAAACTCCGAGTAGCAAATCAATAAAGTACTGATGAACCACACGTTATCTGTGTAACTTTATTTATTTTATATATATATATATATATATATATATATATATATATACATATATATATATATATATATGTATGAGTGTGTGTGTATGTATTACATACAGCTCTTGGAAAATTGATATTAACTTTATTTTCTTCCGTGCAATCATTAATGAATATGAGTGTAAAACCACAAATTATCACCACCATTGTGCTCAGTAAATATCAGGATTCGGGCATTTACAAAGTTAATTTTTCTAATTAAACTTTATTTCTATTATATTTCTAAGGAATGTTAAGTATATGTTTACCCCCCCAAAAAAAAATTGAATCAAATATCGTTAATTCTGTAACTTTCAAGTTATTTTACAATGATATAATATACCTTCACAAAAAGTTGTCAGCGTAATACTGTTTTTTTTTAATTGTAACATTGTTCGAGTTTTTATACTTATTGATTTTCTCGTTGAGCTTGGATAATTCAAATTTAAATATTTCCATACCTAATGATAGTAATGAATAATGTTGTTTGAATATAGTGTGGACATACCAAGCCATCACATGGATAAAAAAATGTGGAGAGAGGTATTCCAATTTCATTCCCTTCAAGTATTCATTAAAGAACAGTAATGCGCTTCTCAGTCTGGTTCAAGAATAGTTTAAAAAATAAATCAAGTACATTGAAATGTACAGCAGTACCGTAGACACAAGGTAAACTTCCATTCGAGAATAGAAGCGGTACTAACAAGAATATAAGGGCCATCAACGACTGCATGTGACGTGGTAAAGAGAAATTGAAAAATAGACTAGGCTGACGAAACAGATCGAACTGGTAGCAGATAAAAGAAACGGTGTCGAATTGATAAAGGTGAAATGAGATCCTTGCAAATCACATTAATACCATCGAATCATCGACCTTAACCATGTTAATTTAGAAACAGCATATCCCCACGTCAGGGTGTCCATAAACATGCATGCTGAAAGGATAGGACTACAGGTACAAAGTAACAATCATTTCGTACTCTTATTTCCTCTTTGACGGAACAACAAAAAGGCTTTTGCGCAGCACGGAAGAACGGAGAAAAAACATGCAATGAGAATTCATAGGACCAGTCGACAGACAACTTCAACGGAGAGGTGTATAGTCGATTGGAAGTCGCGCAAACCATCTGCAGTCCCAAGGAAAATGTGAAATACCACAGAGAGTATAGGAAACAAGATTTTCTTTGAGATTAAAAAGTAAATAGGTACCATTTTGGCCAGGAACTTCTTTGAAATCTAGGAAGCAATTTGAGATTCTGTTGAGATATCGGCAAGTAGAGCTCCCTAATGCCAATGACTTGGTGTTCTAGTAAGAGAAGTATTACAGAGATTAAGGGATTGGATGAGGAGAATAATCTTGACAAGAATCCTTACAGCAATCTTCCCGAAAGAAAACAAATGTATCGACCTGATATGGTATTAGGAACAGGCGTACGTCAAAAAAGTTTAAAACGGTACTACGAAAAAAAGGAAGAGGGGGAAAGGGAAATCTAGGAGATATATCGGAAGTTGTACGGCACGTGGAATGTTTAACGGATGTCGCCGTTGTCGCAGTACTCAAAGAAACTAAAGAACAAGAAGAACTACTGGATGGAGGTCAAGAGTGATCAGCATCCGAAGACATTTCATATTCGTTTGACCCATAAGGATAGATTTCACCACCTGAATACCATCCGATCAATAATCTCGTTTAAGTTCTACTTGGCTTCTAAAAATAACACAGAAACTGCTAATTCGAAGAATTTACTCCTTGGTTTGAAACCACCAGAATATCACGGAAACCGCATAACGAATAATCATCGACATCAGCCAAGACCAATTTTGAGGAACACGCACACACACACACATACACACAAACTGCTAATGAGGACGTATAGCAATGTTAGCACAATAATGAGGGACAACTTTGCCCGTCAGCACGGACAGCAAAATGAGGAAAGATATTGATAGAGATCAAGAGCAACATGAAAACAAGCAAACACTATCATTCAGCAACGTCTGTATATAAAGAGAGAGAGAGAGAGTCCCTAAGCATGCTAAGATACCATCACTGGATCACTGCATCAGATGAAGCAATGCCAGCACCTGATACATCACAATCCTCTCCAGGATGGCCTACGCTTTGGGGGAGAGTACTTCTTCAAGGTTTTTATAAACCTAAAAAGGAGCTCAATGATTAGCGTCACATTGGGAAAAGTTCTCACGAGATTCATAGCAACTTGGCATTAAAAATAAGAAATCAAAATTATGTCCGTTGATGGTCACCCCCACCCTCCCTTTTTTTTTCTTTTACTCTAAAGATGGGTATCAGTAGTTCTTGATACGAAATCATTTACTGGAAATCACTGGTTGTTGTACGGTAGGAGATTATTTCCAACGCACTACCCAACAACATTGCGAAATGAGGTACATAAACTGGACCTTGCAGAACGTTTGAAACGGGATATACGCCTGGCGTTTTAAAAGTGTCAAAACGAAAAAAACGAAAATCAGAATAAAAAAAAATGCATGTTCTGAATATTAATTTAAAGCAAAAATGCGAGTAATGATAGTATATTCCCGAGATTTTCACAACGCTGATTTAAAAGGTATGGGTTCCTTATCCCCAAAATTTGTCTCGATTTCAATAAGACTATGAAAAATCCTTGATAAGCTGTACTTCCATAGGGGTATTAATCGTTTATAAGGTTGAAATCACGAGAAAACATTTAGAAATACCATAATAGGATGTTTCTATGCCATATACGACAAATAACTTGTATTAATGAAAACCAATGGCAGCGCTTGCAAACATGTTTATAACTCTCGCCAGATCTCCTGTTTAACATCAAAATTCGTGTATGCTCTTATAAATTATTAACACAGCAATCACGTCTGGTTGGGGAAACATTATAATTTACATAGTTACTTCATCACCGTCATATGTTAATAATACATTTGGTGTTTGTAAGTGTATTACCACTGCATTAATTTTCTTAGAACTCGGATCCCTTGACGCTTTATTCACGTCGTTTATAACAAGTAGACCTATTATCTCATTGACCCCGCCCTCCTTTCAACGTTGCACCGACCCTCTCCTCTCACCCTTTCACTATTATAACGTTCAATTGTCGAATAAGAGTGGCCAATGAATCCCTTCGGTCTTCTAATTACAATTTGACTAAAGTAGAACAACCAATCACACCCTTGAGGGATGATACTAAATACTAATCTATCTACATAACTGTCACACCGCTACAAATGTGACATCATATAACTGAGGACGATATCTAGTACATCATTTGCCACACTATTCTCAATAGCTTGCCGAGTGTTTTTCGCTGAACCTTATCTTACCCGTTATCTCATCTTTCCCTTTAATCGTTTACATTTCCATTCATACAGACCTATGACAACCAAATATTCAACAATAATAGCCAGCAGATAATACACTTTAAATAACTATAGTTATCAAAATAAAAAACCCAAAATACAGACATTAATTGCTGAAATGTTTAGATTAACAAATAATCACGAACCGATATTGGTTCATGCATTCAAATGCTCATGGATTTTCCCAAAGACTTGACTTCATTGAATTTGCAATTATCCTTGTAAGGGAGTTCTAGATTATGGTGAATTATGTATTTTGATTGCATTATACTGTATATTGTCACTAAACATCTGGGGCAATTCTGTATCACAATGTCGTAAATGTACGAGGAGAAATGGGTTGAATTTAACAAAGATCTACGTATAAATACGTACACCTAGAATCAAGATAGGTTTTTTTGTTGTTTTTCATGCTGTTGTAATTGATTTGTATTTATTTCTTCAAATAACAGACTCATGCAGATCTATTCCTGTTATTTTATTACTTTTGGGGGTAAAATTATACATGACGTGGTCCGGGACGTGGTTTGTGAGGAAAGTTTCCCAATTTCCTTGAAGACCTCTGCCAGTGTTACTCGAAATAAACACATCATGTATGAACGTTATGGGATGATAAGAAAACAAATAGTTTAGATCTCTTGAATCAGTTAAGGAAAACAGTAAAACTTCAGAGCTGGAAAAAAATGAAGAAGCCAAAAGAATAGAATCTGTACTTTTGGCATAACATGTCACGTAAATGGATCACGCTTTGTTTGCATTGTGTGGATTATATACCGCGTGTCTATACCTATTCACATCACCTGGGATAAGCGCAGCAGAATTTGGGTAAATTTCTTGGTGAAGGAAAACACATTCATGCTAGCTTTTCTTCTGTCTTTCTACTCACAAGTTTCAAACATAATTTATATCGCACATTTATTACCATTAGCACACAAATATGGTCTTAATAAATACAAATACAAACCCAGTCGGGTAAAAAACGTGTGAACCAAATACACCAAAGGAACTTAGTATGAGAAACATTTTAAGGTTTTACATAGTCGTACCTAAAACTGAACGTGAAAAGTAAAAGATGATAACAATGAGGAATATTGTGAATAATTGAAGTGAATATAGAGGCGAGTTTACTACACAGAGTGAGTCAGAAAAAATGTCCCAATTTTGTAAAGTTGAATTGTTTAAAATATGAATATTTAATCATTAGTTTCATAATATGTCTTGATAGAGGTATCCTCCAAGTACATTCAGGTACCATTTTCATTTGATCCCGTGCACGCATGACTGAACATCGGACAATCTTTAGAAGACTGTCAGATCTCACTTGCGCCAAGTTACTGGGTGATGAATAAAACAGTGCTTTAGACAAAGACAGTCAGACAGACAGACTGGCATGCTCTCTCTCTCTCACACACCCACACACAACACGCATGGTAATAACTGGTTCATAACTTTCTCTTTTCTGATTAAGCATTGATTTTTTAGCAAGATCGCTGAATGTTTAAGTGGCAATTCCCGACAATCTTTCCCCTTAAAACACATTCACTACCACCATCATATCATCCTCATTGTCATCATCTTGATCTTGATCTTCATCATCATCATCAAGTGCACATAAATCCAATATGCTGCTTATGTCTTTTGTTGGTTAACAATGAAAATTTACAATGGATGTCTGTGCTTTTGTTGCACTTGCCTATAGAAGGGCTTGTCTGATTTGGCAGCAGTCACTTGAGCCTCTTTTTACAGTAGCAAAAGTACACGAATCATGGTTCGTCCTCAATTCACACCACAACATAGGTCATTTATGGTCACCGAGTATATGCAAGGACTCAGAGTGTGGCAGTTGTTTTGCAAGGGTTTCGCCGACGTTACCCAGATGTTCGGTGTCCCAGCAGTTGTTTGTGTTTTCATTCACCGACGTTTGCAGTAATTGTGTGTTTGCGTGTGTGTGTGTGTGTGTTTCAGTCTGTCGGACTGTCCTTGTTCAAAAGAGTGTTTTATTTCCCACCCTGTAACTTGGCGCAAGTGAGATCTGACAGTCTTCTAAAGATTGTCCGATGTTCAGTCATGCGTGCACGGGATCAAATGAAAATGGTACCTGAATGTACTTGGAGGATACCTCTATCAAGACATATCATGAAACTAATGATTAAATATTCATATTTTAAACAATTCAACATTACAAAATTGGGACATTTTTCTGACTCACTCTGTATAATGTTATCTCCATACGTTCTTAAACGTGGAATGTTCAACCCAAATCTCCATCAAGTCGTGAGAGACAACAAGCAATGTTGGAACAATGATATCTATAGACAACAAAACTTAAAAACGAAATTTCAGCTAGCTACCACTTCAACTTCCTTCTATGAACACCACAATATGTCTCCCGTTGCCGCAATTTTAAGAAATATTTTTAAAATGAACATGTATTTATAATTATTCACTATTTCTGTGTGATCGATAACAGAATCGGAAGTAAATGTCGTTCCGGAAGTTTAGCAGACATTTTGATAGATTACAACGTCAACTTTTGTCAGCATGACAACTGAAGTAGGCATTTTAATCGCGCTGATTTGAGAGGGAAGTAAAAAAACATCCTTAAGCAGGGTTGCACTTTGAGGCAGTGGGAGACATGTAGGCCTACTAATGCAAAATGAAATACACCTTCGCCAAAACAAGAAAAGGATAATGATATTGAAATTAAGCAGAAGCTGTTTTCCCCCCGTAACGGCATGCTGACAGTGACAACACTAACACAAAGACTGATCAGAGTGAGAAGTATCGTGTGACTAATTTAAATACCAACTAATCAGGTGGATTAATACACTTGTATCTTTGTAAACCACTGTTCGTTGCTTTAACATGCACTACGAGCGACTGCGTCTCGTTCTTAAAGATGATATTTATAAAACATTCTTACAGCAGGTTTATATGGAAGCTTAAAAGTGCCACCGAGATGTTGAGATAATTATCTTGGGAAGTCGATATCTTGATAGCAAAAGATCAGATGACAAGATCCCGGATCTCATCATGTTGACATCTTTTAGAAGAGATGTTGAGATGACAATATCCCGGATCTCATCATGTCAACATCTTTTAGAAGAGATGATGAGATGACAAGATCCCGGATCTCATCATGTTGACATCTTTTAGAAGAGATGATGAGATGACAAGATCCCGGATCTCGTCATGTCGTCATCTTTTAGAAGAGATGATGAGATGACAAGATCCCGGATCTCGTCATCTTTTAGAAGAGATGATGAGATGACAAGATCCCGGATCTCATCATGTCAACATCTTGTAGAATAGATGATGAGATGACAAGATCCAGGATCTCATCATGTCAACATCTTGTAGAAGAGATGATCAGATGACAAGATCCCGGATCTCGTCATGTCGACATCTTTTAGAAGAAATGGTCAGATGACAAGATCTTCGATCCATGATCATGTCATCTAATCATCTCTTCTTAAAGATGTAGACATGACGAGTTACGAGATCATGACATCTGATAATCTTTTCTACAAGATGTCAACATGATGAGATCCGAGATCTTGTCATCTCATCATCTCTTCTACAAGATGTTGACATGATGAGTTCCGGGATCTTGTCATCTCATCATCTCTTCTAAGAGATGTTGACATGACGAGATCCGGGATCTTGTCATCTCATCATCTCTTCTACAAGATGTCAACATGATGAGATGACGAGATCCGGGATCTTGTCATCTCATCATCTCTTCTACAAGATGTCAACATGATGAGATCCGGGATCTTGTCATCTAATCATCTCTTCTTAAAGATGTTGACATGATGAGATCCTGGATCTTGTCATCTCATCATCTCTTCTTAAAGATGTTGACATGATGAGATCCGGGATCTTGTCATGTCATCATCTCTTCTAAAAGATGTTGACATGATGAGATTCGGGATCTTGTCATCTCATCATCTCTTCTAAAAGATGTCGACATGATGAGATATGGGATCTCGTCATCTTATCTTTTGCTATCAAAATGTCGACTTCCCGAGATAATTATCTCAACATCTCGGTGGCACTTTTAAGCTTCCATAGGTTTAAACGCACCATTGCACGACCAAGCCATTTCTTTTCCCATTTCTCTCAATCTCTATCGCTCTCTTCTCGTCCTTCCCCGCCCCCTCCTTTTTCATTTTTTTAAATTCCATTTTCCTTCTTACGCTACAAAAATAAACTGTTGCCGGAAAATTTGGGTTTGATGATTTCAAACAATATTTATTCTATCTACGCCAATATCTTACTAATAGATGTCGAACGTTTAGCACACTTTTTATGAAAAAAATTGATTGCGCGGTTTTTCCATCCACATACAGCACCAAGAGGTGTGGTCACTTCATAATGCAAATAAGAATGCAGAAATTGTAACCTAATACTGATAAATGCAGCATTATGATATAAGTAACAAATGATACCGGTTAAAAGGTATATATACATCACAAAATGATTAAAGGTCAAGTCCACCCCAGAAAATTGTTGATTTGAATAGAGAAAAATCGAACTAGCATAATGCTGAAAATTTCATTAAAATCGGATGTAAAATAAGAAAGGAATGACATTTTAAAATTTCGCTTATTTTTCACAAAACAGTGATATGAACAACTCGGTGCTAAGCAAATATGTCTGACGATGATATCCCTCACTCACCATTCATTTTGTTTTCATTGTTTGATTATACAATTTTCACAGATTTTACATTAAGGACTATCTTGACTGTACCATTTAGTATTCATCAATACTAATTCCACATGTTCAGGGAGGAACTAATGTGGCTTCATTGGACATAATGAGAAAATTAGAATATTCATATAATATAATACATACAAGAAAAAAAAGAGAATGACATCATCAGTCTCCTCATCGGCATACCGACCAGGATGTGCATAAAACTGATTTATGAAATCAAGCAAAATTGTAAAATGTCGTAACTTTCTTATTTTACATCCGATTCTGCTGGATTTTTCAGTGTTATGCTTGTTTTATTTTTCTCTATTTATTCAAATCATTTTTGTTAGGATGGATTTGTCATTTAACATCATAAATCATAAGTAATCTTTGGCATGTCACTTTCGGGCGGTTTATTCGCCCGTCCAAGTCCGCTGGATTTAAAAATAAGACGGGTATTCAATCATTCCCATATCTAATTAAACCTTACGCGGTCCTATATAATCCCAGATATACATCCTCATCATGATTTTATAGATTCAATGCATTCAAATTCGTCGTCCTTTAATCCATTATCCTCTTGAAAAATATCAAAAGGTATAGTAATATAATAAAAAATTTCTTTACTAGCCTTCTGCATGCCTCTTCAAAAGTTCAAAAGGTGAAATAAAAACGATATTTGGCATTCGCCATTCCCTAATCTCCCTTCATTAAACGGATCGGTGTTGACCTAACATATTTTTGCGTTTCGTTTGTGTTTTTATTATATATTAATTAAATTCAACTTAGTCATCACTTCGCTATACCACTCCCACTCCAATAAATAGGGAGAAAAACTTGACGAACAAAACAAACAAAACTAGCATAATAGCAGTGATGTTTAACACTAAGTCAATTGGTGAATTACATGAATTACATTATTAAATAGAATAGAAAAAAGGTAAATCAAGCGGTTGATTCCACAGAATACCTACGATTCTACTCACTTTTTTGTATGATACAGTATGACGTCATGCAGCATCTTAACCAAGATTCCATCTAACCTCATGATTTACTCAGTTTAAACAGCATTTCATTTTGTTCCATTAACAATGATTGTTCAATTGCGTTAATCTTTAAACAAGATGAACTCAAGGGCATGATCCGTTGAGCGCTCCAGTCTGAATACATCCAATTTTATCTTTCTCTTTGGACCAAGTGGTTCGTAAGCGTCTTTTCAAATCTTCTCCCCCAAAAATAAACTCAATCGCCTTTTGAGACATATCCCAGATATCTCGGTGAGATAGATTGAAAGTATTAGCAGCAAGTAAGTATTCCTCTGAAAGACTTGTTGAGAAAACACCTTTATCATCCGTCTGAATAAAAAAAGAAACAGTAAACATTTATTCAATTATGTCACATGCGATTGTAATCATGATTTTTATACTTGATTGCGAATCTTAATCTTGATTATGAGTTCAACCTTATCGTAAATTTGAATTTTAACCTCAATTTAAATTTTCTTGTTCATTTCCTTTTACGTGATATTATTTCATTTTGTTGCATTTCAATTCGCATTATGTTGCCATTTATACATTAATTTATTCTCAATCATTCAGTCCTTGTTTACTTTTCTATTTGTTTTTAGTTTTATGTTATTTGGTTTATTTTGTTCATCACATGTCTTCTTGTTTATTTAATTATTTATATACTGTATGTATTTAACAATTGTCATTGGGGTGCACTTAGTCGTTAAAATAATGTACAGGCAATAAATTATGTCTAACGTCTACATTTATCTTTAAGAAGCGAAGCAATACGATCATAAAGCGACGCGAAAGGAGCGTCTTGCGTTATGTATCACATTCATGGCCTGTCTGTAAAGCCCCCGTCACACTTATTCGGAATCAGCAGGAATCAAACAGAACAAGCCGAAATGAAAATTTTACCCGATTCCAGCCACATTCGGGAAGGAATTTCAAATTGATCTAAATTTGTAAAAATGTCGTTCGATGACTTCAGTGCTCCTCAGTGACTCCTCAGTGCTGACCGACATTGCAACAACAGCTAGCCATGTTTTTATGCTGTTCGATTCTACCATGAATGCGATCGGAATATTTCGATTGTTGTTCAAATGTCGTCAGAATATTTGAAATGCATTCAGAGTGCTGTTGGACTGCACTCTGAATGCCGTTCGATATTTTTCCAGTTCGAATACACCTCGAAAGTTTTGAGCATGAGCAAAACATTCGGGCCGGACACAAGAATGGTCCCGAATACAGTCAAACCTGTGTTAGTGGACACCTGTCTATAGCAACCACTAAAACCGATTCCAACGGAGGAAGATTGTGTGTATAAGAACCTGTCTATAACAGTCACCTGTCTATAAAGACCACATTTTGTGTTTCCCTTGGGTGGTCGCTATAGACAGGTTTCACTGTATTTGGAATGCACACAGAATGGAGTCAGATTTTTTAAAATTCACTTCGAATATCCAGGAATGTGCCAATAATTTTCATTCCGACGGCATTCCGCCTTTAATGTGATAGGGTATAAGAAAATCACGATAGAAAAGTTGAGTAAGTCCAATCTTGCTTTATTGAATCCGTCTATACCGAGAATGCGAGACGCTCGTCAAATTTGCGATCTCATGATGTTTAATTAAACGAGAATGACACCTTAAAATCACTTGAAATAAGCGAAATCATGTTCAAATAATTTAGATATTTCTTAAAATTAATACAATTCTCAATAGAGAATAAAAATCTAGATTCAAACTTGTTAGTAAACTTTCTTGTAACCTTTTATGACCGGCGAGTGCTAAAACAATTAGCTGTTTTCGAAGTTCGCATGAGGGTTCGAGGGGTTTGCCGGTTTGAAACAACGGAGACTGCTTATGAACTTGCTTGTAACATTCACAGACCCTGGCAAAATCTCAAATAACTTTCATCAATCATTGGCCAGTTGCATTATACACGATTATTGGAGTATTAAAAAATAAAATAGGTGTATTATTTCAAGCATTGCGATTGACCAATACGCGTCACATGACATCCAACTTTTTTGTGCATGCACGGCAATCATAAGTTAATCCAAATACGATGTTAGGCATCTGGGAGCACTGATCAATCGATGTGTCTGTTAACTTAGTGCACATTATATACCCCAATACATTACATACTTTCTGTTGATTAAAATATTATGTACAAAGCAAATGGATGAAATGTATCTTTACATATCAAAGACTAGTAAATTGAGAATGAATCGAACTTGAATTGAATTTCTAAATCAAGAAACTCGGAAAGAGCTTGTTGCACTTATAACATCATTAAGATGATACGACTTTAAAGGGCATTAGGGTTTGTCAAGTCGCTTCAAAGTATTCCTGCAATACCATGATACTACACTGAATGTATTCGACGTACGTCTATTTGTTTATCTATTTTGTTCCTAAATAAGCACATTTGACCCCTTCATATAAAATGTCTTCATAGTCTTTCCCTGACCTTGTCTTGACCCTTTATATCTTTGGATAAGGAAAATAAAAAGTATCAGACGCAGCTGATGACGACGCTGCAGCCATGATAAAAACCTCATAAAAATCTTTTAAAATCCGTTAAGGATGAGCTCGGTCGATACAGCAACTACACGAGGAATATGTACAATAACTAGGTGTCCGGCTGCAGAGCTAGAAAAACCTTCCTTCGATGACGTCACTATGATTGTCAGGTCGATCGGTCGACTCTTTCCGAAATTTTAGTGGGCGTTCCCGTTGAAGTTCATTTTCAATGGAATAACTCAACACCGGTTCGTCGTACACAGGACCCTATGGCAATTTCGTATTTTTCAAGTAAAACTACCTAATAATAGATATGTATCTAGAATGAGATGGCCTTTGTGTCATAGAACCTTTAACGTGACACTTGTAGTTCAGGTGTATAAACGTAACAAGATTTTTGCTATCAAATTCGTACATAAGCCTTCAAAAAAATGATTTCTGGATTAGACTTGCAAACGAAATTACAAAAATATGATTAACGCATCCTTTTACGATTCTAGATTTCTTTGCTTGGTTTATAGGGTTTTTTTGGCGGGAGGGTCATAGGGGGTCTCGGATTATTTACAAAGGACAGTGAAATTCATGATTACTTAGAGGTCAAGTCCACCCCAGGAAAATGCTGACTTGAATAGAGAAAAATCAAACTAGCATATAATAGTGCTGAAAATTTCATCAAATTTGGATGTAAAATAAGAAAGTTTTGACATTTTAAAATTTCGGTTATTTTTCACAAAACAGTGATAAGCACAACTAAGTGAGCCAGTCGATGATGTCCATCACTCACTATTTCTTTTGTTTTCTTTATTGTTTGAATTATACAATATTTCATTTTTATAGATTCGACAATAAGGACCAACTTGACTGAGCAATATAGTATTAAACAATGCTAATTTCACATGTTCAGTCAGAAACTAATTGTTGTCTCACTTGACAATGAGGAAAAAATTAGAATATTTCATATTTCATATAATGAAATACAAAAGAAATAGTGAGTGGATGACATCACAGACTCCTCATTTGCATATCAGTCAGGATGTGCATATAACTGTTTTGTGAAATTAAGCACAACTTTAAAATGTCATAACTTTCTTATTTTACATCCGATTTTGATGAAATTTTCAGTATTATGCTTGTTGGATTTTTCTCTTTTTATCAAAATAAACTTTTCGTTGGGGTGGACTTGTCCTTCAACGATAAAAGCAACATTTGCCTTTAATGCAAACACCAAATGAAAAAAAAAATTTATACAGCGTTGAAATAGCGTTTCCGGTTGTCGCAAATTTTTGAAATACGAAATATTTGTATTTGTATATATTTGTATTTATTTATTTACCGAAATTCACAATAAAAACATAAGTGTACAAAGGAACATATAAAAGCAAGAAAAATATTTTTTTTTTTAAATAGCAAGTACGAACAAAATATACAAACAAAAAACAATATGAAATAGACGTGTGAAATCGGAAGGACACCCGGTTCAGCTGTGCCCATAGACAGTACTGTTCTTCCACGGGGTCCAATATTCACTCAAGAGAAGCTTTTACCGCGTTTAAGTTATTATATAAACTGATTTAAACGGAAAGATCCTAATAATCCCACCCCCATTAGAACGGATGAGGGTTAGATATAATTTGTGATTCTGAATTTATCTTTAACATGTTTAAAGAGCCAAAAAAAAAAGACAGATGTTATCATCCTAACGAACCGACCCAGCTCTAAACAAACAAAACTATGGTTTTCCCCCAATATTACCGGCCATTCTTCTAACACTGACAAGATCGTTGGCTAATCGTTCTAGCTTTCCCCTAGGAGAATAATCTAAAATCGATGATTATCTTTCTTTAGTTTTTGTTTTTTTAACTCCCTTATGGTGCAGTCACATTTTTCATGCGGTGTCCGCACGGCGGCGGGTCGAACACAGCCCTTTTATTGATCAGGGGGGTGTTTCACAAAGATTTAAGTATGACTTAGAGTCGCACTTAAATATCGAGTTGCGTACGGTATGAAAGGCTTGACCGCATTGGTCAGATCGTGTCATGAGGACGCGCACTATTGCGTATCTATCAATAAGATCGCGCGTTGCATATCATGTACGCGTCGGCATTTAAGTGCGACTTAAGTCATACTTAAATCTTTGTGAAACGCCCCCCTGGTTTTCAAACCACCTGTAGGTAGCTGGTACGAAAAAAAAATGTTTAAAACGGCGGTTTTTTAATTGCCGTTCAGCCACTATATGGGAAACATGACTGAACATAACCAGTAATCCCTATCGTCAACTATCGGAAACCATTCTACTTAATTCAATTCTGTTACCCAGTCTTACAGTCGGTAATTCCTACTATAAAGGCGATGCTTGACAGAGTATTTAGTTCGAAGGAAGGGGAAAAATGGGTATGTTAGAAATTTCAATTAAAAAAATGTGGCCACAGTATAACTTATACCATACCATTTCTTTTTCACACTCTTTTCTTGTCTGTCTTACTTTCCATTCCTTGAATATGTTACAGCCCCCTCGCCTTCCTCCCTCCGTGTAATGCCACACAGGGGACTCGTTTAACAAAGATTTTTTTTCTTAAATAAATCCAATTGACTTACGCATATAACACATGGATGATTTTTGTTCCTCCAATACTGTAAATGATGAGAAGATGGCGTCTCCACAACTCCACCAATAAGATTTGATGTCATGCACATCTCTGCAATGTCGAATACAAAAACAAGGCCGTACGCTTATATATAAACATCATTAGAATTGCATTAGTTCTTATAATAGGATTATCGGTTTTTAAATCATTGTTTATTTTTAATGCAAATTCAAAGGTAAGTTGTCATTGAATTACAAGAAAGTGGATAAAGATTGACAGCATCGCACGTCTTTTCCAAAAGACCCTCCCGCTAACTTCAAAACCGCATCACCATCCTTGCGATCTAACACAATTGATATGAATCGTAATAAGGGAAAACTACTACAGATTATTTTCACCGACAACCGGGAAGCCAAAGTAGCTTACTTTAGCATCCACTACGCAGACGAATCTGAATCTAATGAAAATGCCCGTCAAATCACAACGGACGGATAAGGGGTCATTGTCGACTTTTGGTGGACCGACCGGGACACCACATCGTCTTAAGATTCTGACTGGAAAAAAATAGCAAATATGTCGCTTGTCCAAAGTCCAGGATGACACTGCTGTTTGAATTCACCGATTTTCAACAAAGGCTGCGGTATTTGACAAAAGAATCTCTACATTACCATGGTTACAGAGAGCGTCTGCGAAGTGAATGCTAAAATGCTCCAATTTATAATGGGGAATCCTATACCTATGGGAATATTTGATCGTACAACCGAGTTCACCAAGCTTTGGTCGCCTCCAACCTCGGGGTGAAGGTATGTCCCATGTCCGATACGATCAGGAGGTACATCGAGAAGAATACGACTTTCTTCAACACTGTCTGGGTGCTTTAAAAACAAAATAATAGAAATCTACAATCAATATATACCCCCTCTCGAAAAAAATAAATAAAAAAGGACAAATAACTTCAGTAATCGTAATCAGTATGTTGCTGTTACGCTAGAAATCAACTGGGCCGTCGTCAGTTCGCTCCAATGGAAAGTGGCTGTGGCGCTTTGAGTCGCCAAAAGGGTGCCTAGTGGCCTGCAGCGCAGTGGTTCATAATTGCCTCCCAACTGGCGCGTGTTGGCGCGTAACGGTGAAAAAATCCAATGTTTGAAACCGAAACATCCGTCACACCAGATTCATTTTGGTGCCTTCACGCGCCACCACACGCCATCATGCGCCAGTTAGGAAGCAGTTTGAGCACGGAAGTTTTAGCCACTGCACGCTACTTTTTTTCTTTTTTTTCTTCTTTTTTTGCGACTCTAAGCGCTTTAAGTATTTATCTTTATTTATTTGCCATATGATTACTCAGGGTAGCCCACTCAGCATTAAAATGGTCTCCCGCGGGATCCTGGAAGAAAAGGATAAAATCATGTATAAATAAATGAAACATTAAAACAGGGGCGGCGATCCTAAGTAGGGGTAGGGGGCATTGTCCCCCCCCCCACAAATACACACACTTTTTTGAAACACTGAAGTGTCTTTTTCCACGCAAAAAAATGCCCCCTTACAAACGTGTTCTGTGTCCCTTCCATACCTGAAAAAAGATCTATTTTATGCCGTTAACAAATGCCCTTTGCCTTCTCATAAAGGTGCCTTTTCTCTTATCAGTGTCCCGTTTTAACCAAGAAAAGTGCCCCTTACGAACAATTTCTTTACCCCTCTCACCTGAGAAGAACGCGTTTGATGTGTCAACGTGTGTCCATTTACCTTCTCAGAGGTGCCCCTTCTTGATATCAGACAAGTTGTTTAAAAAAAAAACTCTTTTCGTGCCTGATGAGCACCCATTTTCTTTATTTAGCGTTCTGCTTCCTTCTGCAAGTGCATCCCTTTAATCCCGCATGCGCGTTTCCGTTTTAAACCCTGGCGAAGGATTTTCTTGATAAAATCGCAACGAACCTCCGCTATCCGAACACATGTGCAAATCAAGCTACATGTAGCTGAGCTGAGCGCAGCAACTCTTACACAATATCTCTATATTTTTTATGCAAGTTCCGAATTACTTGTAATTTTCTCACTCGCTGTCAGGGAAGATGACATTCCGTCATCTTTTAGGCTTCTTGTGATCCATTCTAGTAACATAAACACCCAATTATATGAGCCTTGGTTAAGTTAAATCGAAGTTATCGCGTTTACAAGGACTGCAGAAGGGTAAGATAGAAATATGTAACTGTGACCTTGACCTAAAAATTAATAGGTTTCCTGGGATCCATGCTAGTACCATACAAAGCTTATTATGAGCCTAGGTTAAGTCAAACTGAAGTTATCGCGTTATTTTCTTTATTTGTTGTAAGATAATAGCCCGTTTTGAAAGAAAAGGTGCTCTATAATTTATCCCTGTGCCCCCCCCCCCCTCCCCATTTTCAACTTCGCATTGCCGCCCCTGCATTAATCTCACATCATTGCATTGGCGCAAACTGGCGCAAACTGGCGCAAACTTGCGACGGTCCAGTGGTCTCCTAGCATTAATAACAGTCATGACGATTACCACAAGAATACAACCAATTATCTCAACAGAATTAAGTTATAATATAGTAAAATCAGGGTTATTTTAAGATGGGGTTGAATTTAATGATATACGCAAGACAAAATTTATATCTATGAGTCTTTAAATTATTGTATTAGTCCTGGGCCCCGTTTTACAAAGAGTTACGACTGATCCAATCAACCACAACTATGGAAAGCCAGCAACATCAATATCGCTACCTTGGCATTCATTAACTTTACGTTTTCAGAAGAAAAAAATAAGGACAAAAAACTTCGCAGTATGAGCTGTAAAATGAAATATAATATGTTAAATATAGGCAAAGATTTAATTTTGGCTTTAGAGGGGACAATAGCTTGGACCTGCCCACATTCAGTTTTCTTGAAAATTCTGACGTTGATGGCTTTCCATATACTTGGGGTTGATCGGATCAATCATAACTCTTTGTCAGACGGGGCCCGGGACGCGAAATTACTTTTCCCATCGCAGTTCCGGAATCCGGACCCCAATATGAATATTCATGCGTCTTGCGTCCTCAGAATAAGAGTACGCATGCGCGTGAACAAAATTGTGGTCGTTTCCATGACTAACTGATTGACTGAATCAACAGTGCAGCTCCCTCAAATTCCCGTTACCGTTAACCTTTTAGAGGCCATAGGCTTAGATCTTTATCAAGATCCAATTCTTAAACACCGTATAAAAGTGACAAGCCAAAGTGCTACGCTAGGTTATGGCTAGCCCAAATCTGGACCTGTCTAATAAAATCTTGCAGCCGCATATTGCCATTGTTAGCTAAGTGGGCTTACAACTGGTGGGTGTTTCAAAAAGCTGTTCGTAAGTTAAGAGCGACTTTCAGAAAGACTGGCGATTCTTTCTTGTGGCAAATGGGGTATTAATTAGCGATGGTTTTGCGCGCAAGAAAGGATCACTAGTCGTTCTTAAAGTCGCTCTTAGCTTACAAACAGCTTTATAAAACGGTCCCCTGGTTGATTCCTCACTTTACGTTTACTTACCAATGAGCTTGGTAACATTAGTTCAATAGCACGGGAAAATAAAAACTTAATAATTTGTAAAGTAAATGCTCATTGATCTATTACATTTTACTGATCAAGAGAATACTGGCAATTTGAGGGTGCTAAATCATTCATTCACTCACGCAAATGACCACAACTATGTAAAGATGTCCACGCGCATGCGTACTCTTATTCTGAAGACGCAAGTCATGAATATTCATATTGGGGTCTGGAACTGCGGTGGGAAAAATAATTCCTCGCCCTGCGATGGGACTTAAATTCCGATGTGTGTGTGTGGGGGGGGGGTAGTATAAACTTCTCTTCTTTGCCGTCATTTCACGATGTATTCTAAGCACGTGTCAGGGCAGACGAAGCACTTCCAATCAGGCACCTCTCAAACATGCAGCTGTCTTGTTATACAAAAAAAAGTTGAAGATAAGACAAGTCTACAATTGTGAACCTCTTGGAAAACAGACACAACGCACTCTGATCTCCCGGGGCACGTCATTGCACTATAAATGGAGTGAGTGTCTTTTGGGTTTGGAATTAATAACCTAATGGGAGTATGACTATGAAGAAGGGTGATACTTCATACCATCATTCAGGTAGTTGAAATATTGATATGCATTCTTCATCCCATAACCCCTATGGCCTTCAAATGCTTCAATCAGGAGATGCAGTTACATTTCGCTTTCTACACGTATGTATAAGAAGAGAAATAATCGTTTAACGACATTGGCACAATTATTTGCTCTCTGCGTATTTGTTGTACTGTGCTATGCTGATTATGTAATTACAAATGCAATGATGACGACGATGATGATGATGAAATCCATACCAATAAGAATTATAATAATAATAATACTAAGAAGAAGAAGAATAATAATGATGATGACGATAATAATAATAAATAGATATTATCACTGAAGGTGATTAATAGCCCCTCCGCGAATACCCGCCCCATTCAGTTACCTTTTTAAATACAGTTTCCAGTATTATCTACAGCATATAGCTGAATATCATATCCATGACAGAAGCTCAAATTTGTGGTACGTTTGCATGTAATATCTATCTTATAAACTTAACGCGCCCTTACCACGCTTGCAGAGAATGAATATCATTAATGTAATCCTCACCATTACTAGCCGTAGCCGTAGTATTTGTAGCAGTAGTAGTAACAGAAGAAATAGAATTAGTCGTAGTATTAGTAGCAGAAATAGTAGTATTGGTTGCTCTACAGTGCGTATCCAAACAATGGGACAGATATGAAAAGTCTAAATGTTTTGTTTCAAATTACGATGTCTATATTTTGGTGTTAATAGATGCTCTGAGGTCTTATCTTTCATTTTCATATGCCATCAAAAATAATAAGTTTCGTTCATGCTTGAGCGAACACAAGATGTTATCATGGTTATTGCCTGGGGTTAAAAAGGAGGCTTGCGCCAAAATGGCATGAAATGATAAATATGATGATCGAACTTCTTGCTAATCAGCAGATTTCTTCTTAATCTTTTCACTATCTTTGCCACAATTTTCAAATTATGCGATCAAAATTCATTTAAAATCTTATCATTTGCTTGAATGTATTTCTTTTTAATATGTTCTCTTTCAGCTTTGAATATTCGTTCAAGCAAAAACATTTTTTTTTCAACCGAAGTATAGGAGAGCGTGTATTTTTTTCAAATCCTTTCATCGTGTGCTACAATTTGTTTTCATTCCACTTCAAATATGAGATTTTAGAGCATCTACTAACATCAAAATATAGATATCATAATTTGAAACAATTTTTTTATTGACGTTTCAAAACTGTCCCGTTTTTATACGCACTGTAGATGTATTAGTGGTACTACTGCTAGTAGAAGTAGTAGAAAGAGTATTAGTAGTAGTAGTAGTAGTAGTAGTAGTAGTAGTAGTAGTAGTAGTAGTAGTAGTAGTAGTAGTATAGAAGTAGTAGTAGTATAGTGGTAGTAGTAGTAGTAGGAGTAGGAGTAGTAGTAGTAGTAGTATATAGTAGTAGTAGTAGTAGTAGTAGTAGTAGTAGTAGTAGTAGTAGAAGTAGTAGTAGTAGTAGTAGTATTATAGTAGAAGTAGTAGTAGTCGTGATACTATACTAGTACTAGTCGTAGTAGTATAAATAGAGTGTGGATGAATTTCTTGCTGAAGGAAATTACGCCATGGCTACGATTCGAACACACGACCCTCTGTTTCAAAGGCGAGAGTCAGAACCGTTAGACCACGACGAGCCTAGTAGTAGTAATGGTAGTTGCAGTAGTAGTAGAAGTAGTAGTATTATTATTATTATTAGTAGTAGTAGTAGTAGTAGTAGTAGTAGTAGTAGTAGTAGTAGTAGTAGTAGAATTAGTAGTGATACTAGTAGTAGTAGCAGTAGTAGTAGTAGTAGTAGTAGAAGAAGAAGAAGAAGTAGTAGTACTAGTAGTAGTAGTAGTAGTAGTAGTAGTAGTAGTAGAAGAAGAAGAAGAAGTAGTAGTAGCAGAAGTAGTAGAAGCAGTAGTAGTAGTAGTAGTAGTAGTAGTAGTAGTAGTAGTAGTAGTAGTAGTAGTAGTAGTAGTAGTAGTAGTAGTAGTAGTAGTAGTAGTAGTAGTAGTAGTAGTAGTAGTAGTAGTAGTAGTAGTAGTAGCAGTAGTAGTAGTTGTTGTTGTTGTTGTTGATGTTGTTGTTGCAGTAGTAGTAATAGCAGAGTAGTCGTCGTAATGGTAGCAGAAGTATACCATTTGCATAAGTAGACATTCAAATACACAAAAAGGACTATGAAAACTTTTTTTTTCAATCTAAAATATCGAAAACTATTGGAAAATCTCAGATTTGTATTTTTACATATACAAATACAATGAAATACACAACGAGGACTATGAAGACATTTTTTTTCAATCCAAAATATCGAAAACGATCGGAAAACATCAAATTTTCCATTTATGTGAGAGAAGCTATGTAATGCAAACACAGGCACTTAGGATTCGCACTTTTTCTCATTCTTAATCAAACAAAGTGAGTTTCCGGGAAAAAATTACTTGGCGACAAAATAACAAAAGATACATCCAGACCTAGAATTTCCAGGAAGTTCATCTGCCTTACATGAACACGAAAGAGTGAGCGTATCTCATTGTAAATTAAATGTTAGTATAATGTGCGTTATATGTCATAACACATTGTAACATCTGAATGACAGAGACTGTTTCATTTGTTACAGGAGGTACGATAAAAAATAATTAAACTCCTGGAAAAAATACGTATTGTGTTATTATCATTTTATAAGTAAAATAACGCACATGCAAATACAACTTATAATGGGGAAATAAAATCCCATTTATCTTTTATGAAGGCACTCAGCAATACATAATCAGTGTGATATCTTTAACATTTTTAAGACTGAGGGAAAGGGGCAGGAAAAAAACCTTATTCTTTGTCTTATTTCCCAATTTTCCTTATTTCTCATGCAAAGAACTACCTTCCCGTCTAGCCAGGGTGTGGAGATGTGGTCGCAACACCCCCCCCCCCAAAAAAAAAAATGATAGGTAGAGGATGAAAGGTACCTTTGTCATGTTTGTTGGTTTGCCCCTTTTTCCCCGAATAAAAACCCAAAGTGCTTTTTTTTCTCTCTCCCCCTAACCACCCTCTTTCTCTTGATATTCCCATTCCATAGGCGGATCTAGGGGGCCGAAGCACCCCACCCCCCTCCATTGGCGGTACGAAAGAACAAACACAAAAACAAAAAAATAAGTAAACTGAAAAGTTTTCAGCTTTATGCTCGCATTACTTCAAATGACCGGTGTTGATCTAACACCAGCCCGGTATCACCAGGAAAGTGTTGAAACAACACCAGTTTAGAATCACACCAATATTGGTTTTACACTGATTAGTGTTGTTTAAATACCTATCTGGTGTTACTCTCAAGCCGAAGTGGTGCTGTTTCATGTGGTGTTTTCCTATACAGGGTGTTTCTAAAAAAAAGTAACCGAAGTTCAAATGTCAGCTATATATCAAGAACATATAATTTATTCTTGTGATTTCTATTGTACGTAACTGAGTATATCATCAACTTTAATTTGACACCTTGCTTTTGCGTTTACCATGGACAGTGGTCCTTCGAAGGCAAAGGGTACAAAACCTACCTTTTCAAAGTTTTTAGTTTTAATGTACATACCTGCACCGCATACACGAAACCAACTTTGTTGTAAGATTTTGGTTTCATCCCTTCTGTTAACTTTTTGTGAGTGACTGGCATTTACATAGTAACTGCCAAGCTTCTTTTCCGTCATCCCTACCTTTTGCTCTAACACGCTCAGCGTTTAACAGTAAGGTCACAGTAGACGTTGCATTTATTGCATTGCTCTTGTAACCATTATGCGATTATGGCGAACATATATCTCATGCCAAACATTTGCCTGCTTGTCACCAAAGATGTGCTCAACCAAAATTGCAGCCAGGCACCAGTTATTCACTCGTAGAAATACTAGCAGAAGGGATAACATTTCACGTAAATTTGCAGGTAGAAAAACTCTGATGACACCAAAACCTTACAACAAAGTGTGTTCCCTGCAATCACATTAAAACCAAAACTTGGAAAAAGTAGGTTTTGTACCCTTTGCCTTCGAAGGACCATAACTCTTTGACCCATGATAATAATCATAAGCAAGGTGTCAAATGAAAGTTGATGAGGAACCCAGTTATGTAAAATGAAATACAATAAAAATCATATATGCCTGATCTTGCTGAACTGTTAACTTCGGTCACTTTTTTTTAGAAAATCCTGAAAAGAAACGAAGCTAGGCTCCGTAACACAAAGATTAGCGATCAATCGCTAAATGAACTGACCAATCAAGATCAATGTTACAAGCGCATTTGTCGCAAAATACTGACTAGGAACCAATCAGAAGTGTTCTTTCATATTTGCTATTCATCGCAAACATTTGTGTTACGGAGCCCTGGTGTTAGGTTAGCGCCAGTGCAATGCAAACAGTCTTTAACTTTTCCAACCCAGCCCCCTCCCCTTTATTGGCAAAAACTGGATTCGCCCCTACTTTCCCAATACCTGTCCATACCTTTTTTTCTATCCGGTTTTCTCAAATCTCAGCTAGAAAACTTCAAAATATTTCTTGCTGGCAAGTATTACAAAAATACATTCGGGCTTGGAATCAGAGTAGAATCGGGCCGACGTCATTTTGTTTTCACTTTCAAATTGATAATAGGAAATGTCCGCGCTTCTAGTATATAACATCTGTCACCAGCCCACCACTACCCACGGGATACTTCTCACTTTTTAGCTTATTAATATACAGTCATGTTCTCTTATCATATGGAAGTAATCTTTGAATATTGGTTCAATAAAATCGATTTCCGTGCTTAGAGCGAGAAAGACGGGAAGTGTCCTCTTCCATGCATCATTTTATGTCCCATGTTTGCAGTCGATTATTCCTCTCAATCTAATCAATTAGGAAAAGTTCATTGATGAAAACATGAGATATACAGCGGGTCCCCCAAAAATGTCCCTCTGATTTACGGCTGAATTAATTAAGAATTTGTAATAAGAAGCTCATCTCAAGCCCTAACTTCTTTAAAAAATGCATTGGTCTCGCTTCAGTGGTTTTGAATACCCAGTCTATTACGTAACAATGGTGTTTTTCAGCCCATTCCAAGTTTACATACATGCAGCACTGCTACCACTGCAGGTTCTGCACTGTCTAGTAGGGCTGCCTAGCATATCAACCCCCTCTGACCAATCAGAATCTGATCAGGGAATTACCCTGAGCTTACCAGAAATTCTCCATGGTCTAACCAGGCTCATCAAATTACAACCTTGCCCCAAACCTTGCACATGTTAAGAAGGGCAACAAAGGTACTTGACAATTCATTTCAAGTTTGATAAGGGGAGACGCACAATGATACAGACAAAATGTCATGCGTGTTTCATGCCTAATTCAAGCAATAATGCATTCTTTATTTCATTCCTGTTTTATCATTAAGTTAATGGGCTCAAATTAATTCATTGTACCTTTTTGAATGAATAAATAGTCAATTTTCACAAGTAACGTTCGCTTTCGCAAAGTGTGATACACTTGTGGTTTGTTCTTCATTGTTCAGCTTATCATTACCCATCAATTCATATTTTCCTTCAAGTCAGAGCACTGATCCCCTATCGATCATAAAAACTGCAATTTGTATGGTTATAATCCTTCTGCACATGCTATTCGTCTATGCTATAATCTAACTAATGTCTGTTTATATGGTTTACGTACTCATTTGAGTTGTATGTACATATGATTTGATTTGTGATGTTTTTGGTTTTAAATAAACTTGAAAGTTCATGATTTGATGAACCTGCATGGATATGTTCCTGCTCAGATCCTGGATGGTAAAGTGGGGGTTAACATGTTAAAGACAATGAAGAAATACAGCAGTGTTGCAAACTTGGAATGGGCTGCAATACACCACTGTTAGCTGTCTACCCCTGTACATTTGATTGAGAATGCTGCCACAAAATATGTCAGAGGGACATTTTTAGGGGACGCGCTGTATCCGCGTTTCGTTAACGATTTTTTTTAAATAAAACATTTTGCAGAAAAAAAAAGAATATAAATTCGCATACTTGCGAACCCATCTTTCCATCTGGATTTTTCCGATTTGACTAATTGCTCTATGATTAAAAAAAGCTACCAAGTGAGATATTTAATTAGATGATAATGATGACGATGCACAGCATTTGTACAGCGCCATATATCTGTCAAAGACATTCAAAGGCGCATTGGAGGAGCCAGCCAATCTGGGTCGCCTAGAAGGGCGAGCACACAGAACTGTGACACACAGGTCTCTCCTCCCGATAACTCTTCGAATAGTGCAGTGGGTTCTTAACGTGCAAAGGTGGTGATTCTCCTCTACACAGGGCCTCCATTTAACGTCCTATCAGAGGGACGGAGTGTTTTCCACTGTAACATAGCCTGCAATTAGACCACACAAATGCTCTTGTAAGGTTTTTTAAGGTTTTATTTGAATATCCACATATCGCAGCCATTTAGACTGAATTGCATTGGATTTACAAAATATGACAATAATATGATAATATGGTATAGCAATCGAACATTATATTATTAAGTATTATTAAGTATATTATCTACAAATAAAAATATACTTTGGGTAACTTGACAGATTAAGGAAAGGGTGACCAGAGTGTAGAGATAAGGGGAAAGGGGAATACAATAGAGTAGGGAAAGAGGGTGGGGAAGATGGAGACAGAAGAGATGAGTTCTGATGAAACGTTTTCAATAATACAGTATTTATTATCGCTTCCTCCATCGTATCGCTTCACTACAGTCAGTCTTCGAAATGCTTTCAATGATAGCAGCAAAGTCAATAACGTGACTAGAGAAAATAGAGGCATCTTTTTTTTTTCATTTGAATTCGATTAAAAAGTTCACATGAGTAAAAAAAAAAATCCGCGTCTACATTAACGACCATGCACTTAAGATGGTCTCATCAACTCTGATTCACATGTTATGAAGTAGGTTAAACAAGGATAACTTTCCGCATATTGATCCAGAAATGTTCCAATGCCCCTCAACTGCGAATCACATGGGTATTTCGATTTATCACCGTTTTCACGAACTCATTTTCTCTCCAATGTATAACGTTTCAACGAGTACACAAATTTTTGATCGACAGAAAAGAATACACCTTGCCAAAACGGTGTCCGCCGGCGTTAGAATTGTAGAGATATTATGATCGAGTTATCACTCGACGTATATCACTTTCAAAACCACTGTAATAGGGGTTTCTTATTTCTCCTAATCTAATATTGTTCTATTTATTGATATCCTATCATTTTCAAGTCAATAAAAATCGCAAACAATATTTCAAAACCACATTGGGCATAATGATAAAAAGATTACATTCCTTGGGGCAATATTAGCTTTATCACTTTCCGCTGTCTCATTTCCCCTAAATTTGCCCCCTCCCCTTCTCTCTCTCTCTCTCTCTCTCTCTTTCTTGGTGTATTTTGAGGGATGCTTAAAGGCATTTCGTATGAAGAAAAATAAGAAAAAAATTATACTTAATGATCTGCTATAGAAATGTTTACAATTCAACTTCAGAAACAGGGGTTTTTCATGCTGTATTTTGTCGCAGGTTTTTTCTTTCCTTTTATTTCTCTTTGTAAGAGTCTTTAAATATTTTGTTTTTCTAACCGTTATTCAATACACTATTTATATGACGTGAAATATGATAGTGAACTAAACAGGACTGGATACCTAAGCACAATCTACTGGTGTTTCCAATATTCCAAATATTCAATGAAAAATATAGTTCTATTAACCTTGATCAAGGGTTGAGGTAATTCCACACGGTTGTTGCAAGCTACAGTTACACCAAAACCGAATTCACCCGAATAAATCCGGCTCGATCCTACCTGAATATGGCCTGATTCGGACAAATTCAATGGATTCGGAACCATTTCGTCTCTGATTCCGGGAGCTCCCCGAATCAGACACGAATAGGTCCGGAGTAGGTCCCGAATCAGAGCAAAATCGCCAAGAATAAGCCAGTTCGTAGTTCCTTTCTGCGCATGATCAAAAGATTCGACGCATGATCAGAGGAAGGTCATTTAAAATCTAATCAGATAAGCACCAAGTTTGATGTGTTGATTATTCATATATTCTTTTGAATAGTGATTTTCATTTACATCCACAAAAAACAACAATGCGTCCACGGAAGACTGGTATTTCACAGTTTACCAAGTACATTGTGCAACATGCTATGATATGCATTCAAAATAGGAATGCACCAAATACCTTCATAAAGTGTTCATTGGTGTGCTTTTCTAGTCTATTCCTGGTCTATTAAATTTCTTCATCCTGCTATGTAAGGCAAGCTTACGTAATATCTTGCTTTCAAATGTGCCTATCATAATGAAAGAAATGAAAGGTCATTTGACCAAAATTGTCCATGAAGTAACTACGAACTGGTCTATAGACTCTCCAGAATACCCCCCGGGCACCTCCCAGAATCTTCGTGGCCACTTCGGAAGTATTTTGGTGGGTATTCGGCTGGTTTTGAACATTTCAGAGCCACGGAATTTCTCCCGAATCATCCCAAATAGGAAGGTTTACGATATATTTGGGTTTAGCTACACAACAGAACCGAATCAGCTGCGAAACCAACTGAATACACGTAATCAGGTGGTTTCGGCAGCATTCTCTTCTCCCAGATTCGGGAAAATTCGCGGAGGAATTCGGCTCGTTTTAAAATGTTCAAAACCAGATTAAAGTGATTGGTTAACATTGGTTGACTTTTAAAAAATCTGAGCTAGAAGGTCATACTTGTCACCTGTGTCTGGTATATGTTACAAAAATGAAGCCCAGAAAAAATTGCGTTCGAAAATAATTATTTAGTGCATCAAAAATTGAAATATAAAGTGACCGGAAACACCATCTTAATTTCATCCCATACACTTATGTGTACTATTTAGGTGTCTATAAGATGCCCATTTACAAAATCGGGGTTTGCCTTGTAGTTTTAGCTTTTCATTCTCAATAATGGTTGTTTTCAGGGTTTATTAGTTCTAATACATGCACTTGTACACATGCATGTTTCATCTTGGTTTGAGAATTTTTTAAATCGGCTGCTCACAAAGTTAAACAATACCTTTAATACCCTCGAAAATACCCCCGAATGTGGCCACAGGTAATTTCATTCGGGATGTATTCGGATCGGTTGGGTTAGGGGAGACCTTCGGAGTATGATGATTCAGACCTCTACTATAGGTTTTCCCGTCCAATTTCATCAGGGTTGCATTTAAATTAATGAAAGGACTTTCAAATTCGAAATATTTTGTCAACCCTCTGCACACATGGTTCATTTTCATTTATTCATCATTTAATTCCGTTCTATATTATTCCTTTGAATTTGGTAGAAATTTAATTTTAGGGAGAAATTCGTTCGAATTAATGGCCAAAAGTCTTCATTTAATTTCGCAACGACGAACTGATCGTTTAATTTCACCCAAAATACCATTTTCAATTTCATTAATCGGCACACATATTTGCACTTTAAATTCAGATAACATGTTTCTGTGTTCATTTTTCTTTTATAACGTTATACAATTTTTTTCTCCAAACTTTACCCTACCTTTTTTCTGATCTTTCAGTTAGAATAATTTTATTCCATTATGTTTGATAAAGACGTAATTCATGTAACACTTATAGGATATAGGATATGGTTGTGAACGGTTATTCTTTTAGTGATTAATGAGTGGGTGCACGGGCGGATCAAGGATTTCCAAAAAAGGGGGCATTTTCCCTTGGAATTTGACGAGCAAAACCGAAGGTTTTTAACCAAAAAATAAGGGACGGTCCACGATTTTTTTTTAAATTGTGGCTCTCAAAGGGGGGGGGGGCACGGACACGAGCCGTGTGTGCCCCCCCCCCCCGGATCCGCCAGTGAGTGGGTGGATGACCTATGCCAATGGTGGGTATTTTTTTTCATCATCTTGTTCTTTTTTTATTTCACATAATTGTAAATTATATCGTTGTGGGGAAGGGATGGTATTGACCACGTTCTATAGTTAAATGAAAGTGGAAAAACGAGTTGTTGTTCCAATGATGGTTTTTCAGATGGATGATACATTTCAGTATAATGGTAAACATCCAATTAAGAAGTAAAACCATTTCCATAATCATTCAAATGAAGTAAAAAAAAAAATAAAAACGAAAAACACTGTGCATATCCTATAAGTGATCGCATATTAATGATTTTGAATTCCTAAACCTTCGCAAGGAGGGTACCGTTGCGAATTTGAAAACATCTCTTCGGCTATTTGAATTTGCTCGATCTTTATACTTGTTTAAATGAAATAACCATGAAATCGCGTGCCAATATGATTAAATCAAATAAAGTATTTGGGTATTTAAATGTTTATCTCATAGGTCATTCGAATTAGTTGCAAATTGAACTATTACATCATTAAATCGGTTGAAATTTTGACGATATTGGACGGGAAAACCTATACAGTCAAACCTATGTTAGTGGCCACCTGTCTATAGTGGCCACCTGCCTATAGTGACCACTAAAACGCTTCCCATGGAGGCAGATTGTGTGTATAAGAACCTGTCTATAGTAGCCACCTGTCTATAAAGGCCACATTTTGTGTTTTCCTCGGGTGGTCACTATAGACAGGTTTCACTGTATTATATCATTCGCGGAGTAACGGTCTGGCGCATTTAGCCATATTCGTTCCGATTTGTGTCAACATTCGGGTCGTCATTCGGCTGTAATCGGAGCAATTGGGCCACATTCGCGCCACCTTTGTCCCGATTCTTGCCACTATTCGGATGGCATATGGCTTTATTCGGGATTGCCAAAATTGATTCGGATCAATTCTTGGAGATTCTGCGCTGAATTGGGACCTATTTGGGACCCATTCGTCTCTATGCGGGAAGTTCGCCGAATCAGCGACGAATATGTTCCCAATCCACCTAATTCATTCGAATCATGCCATATTCGGGCAGAATCAGTCCGAATCATTCGGGAAAATTAAGCTTTGTTGTAAGAAAGAGATTTTGTAAGAAAATGTAACATGAACGCATTCACCTAACAGTTTACCGCACATTAATTTTGTTCACGCCTCCCTTGATATTTGATATAATTCCTATACCTATCTATATAAGTGTTACCAAGCATGCCAAGGGGAAAATAAATATCCAATGTACTTTGCAGTATGCATTTAATGATTTAACAACAAAACTAATTTTGTTTGAATACAGTTATCAAAATAGTAAATTTTGTAAGGCATGAACCAATATATTTAGTCGTATGGATAACCACAGACAATCACACTTTTCCCAGTATAGATGTAGCTTCATCTTCCAGAAGTTGATCTTTAAAACCTGATCATACGATATGGCTAATTCCTCGAATTGGCGTGTAGGCCTCTAGCGTCAACGCATATACAGATTTAATTACCGGTTCTCAATAGAATATTCCTTTCAAGAAGATAACGTAATACCTGTGATGAATATTATTCCCTCATTTTCAGGGCAATATGAACGCTACAAGGAGATATCAGATAGCTGAGATATTAAACAGAGATCAAGAAATCAACCCATTGCAGAAAATAGAGTTTTGTTTTGCCAGTAAATGTGAAAAGAAATTTTGAAAAAAATGAAAGCACGAGACGCAGTAAAATTTACAATAAAAGTATGCCACACATGAAATAATATGAACTTCCATTGTAATTGATAAGAATTATGTAATTTGGTTCTTTACTGATCTAGAACTGAAAACATATTTACAACATTCCATCATTCACGGCTGAAGTTTCTCGAGGGAAAAGTGTGGAGGCATGTAAGTTATCCTTTATTACGTTTTCTTTATAAAAACAAAACAAAACAATGCTAAATGCGCCAGACAATATATAGTTACACTTACAGTTGTATTTGATTGACAGAACACTTTTAACCCTAAAGATGATTCTTTCTTGAGACCTAAAATAAAAACGTACTCGATTATGTATAGCATTGCATTTCTTTATTGTTTTAAATCTCCGATGAATAAATAGTGAGCGTAGCTTTTAGCCCATTCTTCATACACTGATACGTTTAACAAACATATGGCAATACATCAGGTTATGTTTTACTTAACTCATATAAATGATACTAGGAAATTCCTACATTCCAGAAAATGAAAGCCCGTAGCCAAGGGGAGGTTTTAGGGAGGGGATGGGGTTCCATCGAACCCCCTAGATTTTTCCTAAGCAAGAAAAATAGGGAAGAAACAAGTGGAATGCCTCTGGCCGTCTCACCTGCATCACGCGATTCAACATAGCAGCATTGCTGACTTTGAAAACTACTATAACTCGCACAAGATGTTCAGTGACACTTGGTTACTCTTATTTCCACGTTTTATGAACTAGACCAATACACTTACAGAGATAGGATGGTAATTCAACAAACACCCCCAATGTGGCCAAAATTCATTGACCTCACATGACCTTTGACCTTGATCATGTGACCTGAAACTTGCACAGGATGTTCAGTGATACTTGATTACTATTATGTCCAAGTTTCATGAATCAGATCCAAAAACTTTTAAAGTTTTGATTGTAATTCATGCAGATACCCCCAAATCGGCCAAAGTTCATTGACCCTAAATGACCTGTGAACTTGGTCATGTGACATGAAACTCACGCAGGATGTTTGGTGATACATGATTGACCTTATGTCCAAGTTTAATGAACTAGGTCCATATATTTTCTAAGTTATGATGACATTTCAAAAACTTAACCTCATGTTAAGATTTTGATGTTGATTCCCCCAAAATGGTCTAAGTTCATTGACCCTAAATGACCTTTGACCTTGGTCATGTGACATGAAACTCTAAAAGGATGTTCAGTAATACTTGATTAACCTCATGGCCAAGTTTTATTAACTAGGTCCATATACTTTCTAAGTTATGTCATTTCAAAAACTTAACCTCAGGTTAACATTTGATGTTGACGCCGCCGCCGCCGTCGCCGTCGGAAAAGCGGCGCCTATTGTCTCACTCTGCCTATGCAGGTGAGACAAAAACGTTCCGGGGACGAAATGACCAGTAATTTTGATGAAGGGCCTTTTTGGTTAAAGGTTTCAGCAAGAAAGAGAAAGATTCGAACCCCCTAATGAATAAACCCTGGTTTTGGGATTGAGTTTCATCATAATATATTACTTTTTAAGGTCAAGTCCACTCAAAAGACTTGGGATGGAATCAGCACTAGAACATGATTGTGATACTAAATTTTATCAAAATCTGACGAAATCTATCAATTCATATTTCTTTCGTTCCAGAATGTTGTACATTTTCTGATGTATAATGTGTAAAGTGGTAAGTCAGTCATTTTTAATCAAAATACTATAACTCAATTTATATTTCATTTCACCCGCTTAAAGACCACTCGCATGTATTAAAAAGTTATGTTAACATGGTTAATGATGATTTTCAAGATCTTATGATAATTCGAACTATTTGACAATTGCTGATGTGGTTTACGGTACACCATGTGGAGTGTTATAGAAACAGTGGATAGAAGAAGAGAAGAAGTGGATAGGTGAGAAAGTGGAGATTTGAGAATAGAGTATTCTTTCTTGAAAATAGTCCTGAAAAGGACTGTAAACCAGAAGGAGTGTTGAGTGAGAACAGCTTGAGTAGTAGAGCTGATGAGGAGATGTTGGCTTGAGTCGGCGAGTAGAGATGGTGAGTAGTAGAGAGACTACTCATCAGTCTCTCTAATTTAATTGCATTGTCAGCAGGGCACGCCAACACACTATATGCGTACATGCATGTTCAATAATTTTTTCCCCGTGAATGTTAAGCTGGGGTTACACCAAAACCGAATTCTTAAAAATGAATTCGAACCGATTCTGCCCGAATGTGGCCCTGAATCGGGTGGGTTCGGACGTGGTTTCGGAACCCATTCGTCTCTGATTCGGGGAGCTCCCCGAATAGAGACGAATGGGTCCTGAATAGGTCCCAATTCAGCGCAGAATAGCCAAGAATTTACACGAATCGATTTTGGTCATCCCGAATAGTGGCCAGAATTGAGCCGAATGTGTCCCGACTGCCCCGATGACAGCCGAATGATGACCCGAATGTTGACCAAAATCGGAACGAATATGGCCAAATGCGCCGAGCTCAGACCGTTACGGCTCCGATTGATGTAAAATGTAGGTCCGAATCTGCCCAGAATACTCCGAACACCTCCCCAAATCCAACCAAATGCCATCCGAATACATCCAAAATGATGCCAGAATGAAATTTGTCGTGGTCACATTCGGATGTATTTTGGACGATATTCAGCTTGTTTTGAACATATCAAAACAAACCGAATTCCTCCGCGACAGGCGCGCCGGAACACTTTCAGTTTTTTTGGGGGGGGGCAAAATCCCGAAGGGGGCACAATATTTTTGACAGCGTGAGATACCGAAGCGATCGAGCGGGAGAGGGCGTGGGACCCCCCCCCCCCCCCCGGTAAGGACTTTGTGTAAAAATGGAGTTTAAAAGTTACGTTTCTAAGAGAATTCAAAAATAAATTTCTTGAGAATTAAACATAGAATTCACTACGAGACTATACTCGGAGTTTATGAGAACCTATGAAATCTACGCGCAAAACGATCGCTTAATTCGGAATGTGGTTTTCGTGTCTGATCAATTAAATTACGTAATACGCTTATATTGACTCAAAATACCAGAAATTACATTTTTCATGCAATATCCTTTCAGAAATATTTATTTATGTACATTTACATACACGGACGACGCGAGAGAGCACAATTATAAGTTTCAAGGAATGTATTAAGCAGAAGAAGCGTAACAACAGAAACGAAATACATAATGAATGTCTTTTTAAATTCAAAATGTCATGCTGTTCTGACGTGGCAGACGACGATAAGCGCTTAAATACCCATTCTATTTAAATCATTTCTGACCTCAGCATTGGAGCGAGTCCCTGATTATCCATACATAGGCAAAATGTTTCATATTTTGTAACTGGAGGAAAAAGAAATATGACCTGCTTAATTATTGTCTAACAATTTAAAACTTTTCTGAAAATTTAAAACATTACTCGATTTATGTGTTTCCTTTGGCATGTTTTGTATGGCTGGGAAGCACTTTTGGATGACCCCTTCAAAATCTTCTTTTTTCTTTACATACTTTCTGGGGAAAATGTGACCATAACTAGGAAATGATGAATATCAAATTCCTGGAAATATTCATTTGTAAATAATCATGAACTAACAAACTACGGCAGTTCGTAATGTACATTATGTAACATTATTTAGAAGAAAACAATTGCATTCCAACAGCGGATGTGGTTGACGGTACACCATTTGGAGTTTTCGAAAAAAAAGTGGATAGAGGAAGAAGTGAAATTGATAGGAGGAAGTAGACAGTTGATAGTCGAGTAATGTTTTGTTCAAATGAGCGTAGTCCTGATAAAGACAGTAAACCAGAAAAGGTTGAAGAAGACGCTTGATTAGTTGATAGATGAGTACTCCTGCTCTGCACTCCATTCGCCGAATCAAGCTAGCATCTTCTCATTTATACTCAATCCTCTATAACTCTTTAAACTTTTCGGTTTTGCAGCTATTTTCAGATTCCATATGTTGCTCGAGTAAGCGTTCACGCGCGTTGGTGATATCGGGGGGGGGGTTCATGAAAGGACTTGTCGGACGTTTTATCCGAAAAGTCCCATTTCATCCGACAGTTACCATAGTAACAGTACCTCTCAGCCAATCAACGTCTGAGAAAGATGTCAGATCTGACAACTTGTCGGATGAAAATGTTGATGAAACACTCCCCAGGTCCGGGGAGCGTTTCATGAAAGGACTTGTAGGACGTTTTATCCGACAGTTACTATGGTAACAATGCTTCTCAACCAATTAGAATACAGGAAAGTTGTCAGATCTTACAACTTGTCGGACGAAAATATTGATGAAACACCACCCCGGTCTGAGCGTTTCTGGGCGACCGCGCGTTTGTTAGCCGACACAGCCAGCATGCAAATTTGCCATTCGGTTTTAGTCTGAAATGTATTCATTAATACTAATAGGCCCCCATTCCACAGAACGGAGACCATTGAAAGACCACTGAAAGACTTAAAATTGGTGAGGTCTTACAGCGGTCTTCAAGATCAATGAAATTTGTCGTCTCTGTGGAATGGCTCAGAAAGACCCCTCAAAGAACTCTGAAAGACTGTTGGATATTTCTTGTCGTACTGGTCTTAGACTAGTCCTCTCGAGATCTTTCAATGGTCTTTCAGAGATCTTTTATGCAATAAGTGATCTTTCAGAATTCTTTCCATGGACTTTGCCTGGTCTTTCAATGATCTTTCAATGATCTCTCATGAGTCTTACAGTGATCTCCGCAAAAATCTTGAGAGACTGCTGAAAGATCAATGAAAGACTATGAAGACCTTTGAAAGTTCATCGAAAGACCGCTGAAAGACTGCTGAAAGACCACTGAAAGACGATTTTCCTGTAAGACCGTTGTAAGACTGTTTTGAACCGTTTCAAAAAGTTTTGGAGCCCATGAAGACCACGAAGACCACTGAAAGATTGGTCAGGACTCGTGTAAGACCTCAAAGGCCATTGTAGGTTCATTGAGAGACCTCTGAAAGATCAACCAAATTCATGGTCTTTCAAAGGTCTTTCAGCGGTCTTGTTCTCTGTGGAATGGGGGTTTATCACACTGTAATAAGATGGAAAATGGGCTTATCAAAGGTATGTTTCACAGTGAGGGACATGTTCGTCAAAAGACGCAAGGCTTACTATGATGTGTAATTGCCCCGTAAGGGGCGAAATTTTTTTCATTTTTGACAAAAGAAATGACAATTCTTAGGCAGAAAAGTGCCTTCATCGTTTACTTTTGTCCTTAAATAATATCATTTTTCTACTTTTAGGGGGGCACATTGGGGGGGGCAAAATCTCGTTTTGCCCCCCCAAAATTTTATTTGGGGGGCAAGTGCCCCCCCCCCCCTGCCCCCCCGCTTCCGGCGCCCTTGCTCCGCGAATGTTCCCGAATCCCTCCCGAATTTTCTCGCATTCGTGGAGGGAGAACATACACTGTAAAAACTTTGGTTTTAAAACTGACACCAATCGGTGTTAATAGAGGACCACACCCTGAAGTGTTAAAATTACACCCTAAAGATTGAACATAACACCAAAGAGTGTAAATGTAACAACCAAAGGTGTTGTAATAACACCTATAGGTGTAAAATTAACAACACCAATTTAACACTGGTGTAAAATAACTGGTGTGGTCCTCAATGTACACCGGTTAACACCACAGTTTTTGCTGTGTAATACTCCCGATACCATACACTACGAGTATTCGGATGGATTCGCATCTGATTCCGTTTTCGGTGTAACCCTAGATTTAGGTAGTTTGTGAGAAGGCCTCACGATATAATTATGTTGGGTTGTCGCCTCTATCGTTTAAAGCCCTGAGCCGAATCAGCTGCGAATCCGTCCGAATATCCGAATCCGAATTCAGTAGAATTCGGGAGTATTCTGTTCTCACTGAAATGTTAAAAAACAGCCGAATACCCCTCCCCATACTCCCGAATGTGGCGACGAACAAATTTCATTCGGGCCACATTCGAATGACATTCGGCTGGATTAGGTGGGGGGCATATGGAGTATTCTGGGCAGTTTCGGACCTATTCGTATCATCCGCGGAGTGCTGTCCGAACTCTGCGCATTCAGTAATATTCGATCCGATTCAGGTCAACATTTGGGTCTTCATTCGGCTGTAATCGGAGCAATCGGGCCACACTTGGCTCAATTCTGGCGACTTTTGCCTCAAGTTTTGCCACTATTCGGGTGGCATTCGCCTTTATTCGGGATGGCCAAAATTAATTAGGGTCAATTCTTGGCGATTCTACGCTGAATCGGGACCTACTCGTCTCTAATTCGCGGAGCTCCCCGAATCCAGCGAATCCATCCGAATCAGGCCATATTCCGGCAAAATTGGTCCTAATTTATTCGGAAGAAATCAGTTCCGGTACAACCCTGGCTTAATATAAAAAGACGAACGGCTTTGGTTTCCTTTCCCTTTTAATATCTTAATACAACGCAAAGTAGAGTAAGACATGTGATACCCAAACCTGATTTGAAGATAACTAAAATTAACTGGGCTTCATGTGACATATCTCGTGGCAGAAAAAAAGACGGATCGGAACTCGGCATGACTAAAAGGAATTTTAAAAGACTGTGGGGGCACCTCAATAAAAGGACAGCGCCTTGAGGGAGATAACAATGCGTAGTTAAGAAAGTGATACGTAGCGGTGATGATAAGGGAGGCAAAATCAATTAGAATGATGGAATAGACAGACAAAAAATGCTCATGGATATGGCGATGGTGTCGTATTACTCTAATTTGGCAGATTTTAAGGTGGGACTTTGGCAGCTAATTTGAGGGTTGAACGAGGGAAAAATCGATATATTTTTAAAGGCGATTCCTTTGTACGTTCCCTTTTAACATAGGAAAACTTGCGGCATGACAGAGGATACCTCTCCCTTTCCCTTCAAAAAGAAAGGATAGAGCACTCCGATCAAATCCTGGTGAGGCAATGTGAAGAATCTCTTATTTCATTTCTAAGAAACCAAAGAAACACTTATTAATATAATTACGATTTAGCCTCGGCTGACAACATAGGATGCACAAATGTAATTATGAAGAGAAACAGTAGCAGTTGAATTACAGTAGTCTAGTAACAGTAGTAGTAGTAAAAAATAAAATATTACATCTTATTCATTGCAAGCGCTTTGGGCCTAATGGGAAAAGCGCATTACAAATAATAAGTAATAATAATAATAATAATAGTAGTAGCAGCAGTAGCAGGAGTAGTAGTAGAAGTAGTAGCAGAAGTAGTAGTAGTAGTAGTAGTAGTAGTAGAAGTAGTAGTAGTAGAAGTAGTAGTAGTAGTAGTAGTAATAGTAGTGGTGGTTCTGGCAGCAGTTGTAGTGGTAGTAGTACAAGTGGTAGTGGTAGAAGTAGTGGTAGAAGTAGTGGTAGTAGTAGTAGCAGTAGAACTGCATGTAGTAGTAGTAGTAGTAGCAGCAGCAATAGCAGTGGTTGTAGCAGCAGTAGTAGTAGAAGTGGTAGCGGTGGTTGTGGTAATGGTAGTGGTGGTGGTGGTGATAGTAGTCGTAGTAGTAGTAGTAGTAGTAATAGTAGTAGTAGTAGTAGTAGTAGTAGTAGTAGTAGTAGTAGTAGTAGCAGCAGCAGCAGCAGCAGCAGTAGTAGTAGTAGTAGTAGTAGTAGTAGTAGTAGTAGTAGTAGTAGTAGTAGTAGTAGTAGTAGCAGAAACAGCAGCAGCAGCAGTAGTAGTAGTATTAGTAGTAATATTACTAATACCTCTTTATCAGAAAAGCGCTCGACAATAAATGCAGAATTACCCTGGCTTTAGGGATGGTCTGTGCTGAAAATAGTTATATCTAAATAAACAGTAAAATTCACAGAGCAAAATGCCGAAAATTTCATCAAAATCGGACAACAAATAAACGAGTTTTAAAGTTTATCAATATTTTGTGAAAACAGTTATATGCACATCTTCATTAATATTCATTAGATGGGCTGATGATGTCACATCCCCACTTTCCTTATATTACATGAAATAAATGTTTCATTTTTTTCATACATGTGTAAATGATGTGTTTTCATTATGATGAAATGAGTTGCGGCAATAAACAACTAATGTTCTTAATCAGTTATCAATCCAATTATTTTAGTTCCTAGGTAGAAATATTTTGAATAAATTTAATTTCATATGATTAAATACAAAAAAAGTGGGGATATGACATCAGCCCACCTAATGAATATTCATAGACATGCCTAGAACTTTTTCATTGGAATAATGCAAATCTTTAACATTTAATAACTTTGCTATTCGTTATCCAATTTTGATCAAATTGTCAGCATTTTGCTTTGGGAATTTTACTCTATTTCTTGAGATATGAATATTTCCAGCCTGGACCATCCCTTTCACATCACCTTTATATCTTCGCTTTTCTTTCCACCTCTTATCACTTTTCCTCCTCTCTTTCCTTCCCTTTTCTTTCTTCCTTCTTTTGCCCTTTTCTTTTTTATTTGGGGTGCCAATGGGGCGGGGGGAGGGGGGAGGACCGCAGCTGACCGTTCCCTTATCAAAATGAAAAAAACAAATATTTCGACCCATGTATAGCCCACTCCTAATGTTGTTAACATAGTTCAGCTATTTATCATAGGCACTCATTTCTTAGGGTTTATTGCCCATAAACCGTATACTTAGCGGGGACAATGCCCCCTCCCCCTTCAGAGCAGAAATAAAAGAAACGGGGAGGAGATAGAAAACGGGAAGAAGGGAAGGAGATAGAAAACGGGAAGAAGGGAAGAAAGAAAGAAAACGGGAAGAAAGGGTAGAGTGATTAAAGGGATGGAAAAGAGTGAAGAAAGGAAGGAGAAGAAGCTAAAGGCAACGGAAAGGAAATGGAAGGAAGAAAATAAAAAAAGAGCAGGAAAGAAAGGAAAGTGGCCGTCCGTTTCGTTACAAATTTGAGTATCGATATTTTGATTTACAACTTCGCATGTGAATTACTACCCGTGTCATCCACTAGAGAGAAGATAAAATGGTAATCTGCCCATATATGATACTTGTCATCCAATGGCAAGGACGTCATCTTAAGTAACGTTTCTAGAGTCTGGATTTGATGTCAAAATGGGAGACAAAGGACTACCCAAGGCTGCTCCAATCCCTTGTCGATATATGACACTATTATTATAATGTGAGAGGGGGATAGAAGGGAAAGGATGATGGGAAAGATAAAGAAGCGGGCAGACAAAACATAATGGATAAGAAGGGGGAAATGAAAGAGGAAATGAGGTCGGAAAAAGATAAAGGAAAAAGATATGCAAAAGAAGGGGAACGGGAGAAAATGCAAGAAAATTAATCGAAAGAGGAAGGAAGCAAGCGATAGAGGATGAGAGGAACAGAAGAAGGAAAAAGTGAGAAAAGGAAGGAAAAGGTGAGAATGGGAATGAGGTAAGACAGAAAACAGAAAATGAGGAATAAAAACAGAAAAGGAGAGAAGAAAGAAATTAAGTGAAAAGATAGAAGAGAAGGAAAATGGAGAAGGGAGAGAAAAATAAAGGAAACAGAGAAGACAAAGCAAAAAAGAAATGAGAGAGGAAAGAAAAGTGGACTCAAATGACAAGGAAAGAAAGGGAGAAGGGAGAAAAGTAAACAGGAAAAGAGTGAGAAGGCAAAGGAAAAGGGGAATAGTAGAAGAAATGAAGGAAAAGAGAGAAAGAAAAAAATACAATGGAAAGGAGAGAACCTACACACTGCAAAAATACCAGTGTTTATTTAGCACTAGCTCATTAGATTTTAACAGCAGATAGGCATTTAAACAACAATAATCAGAGTTAAACTATGAACCCATGGTTAAACCAAATCAGTTTGATTCTTAACTGGTGTTATTTTCTACACTTTCCTAGTTTTTTTTCGATATAGATACCAAGCTGGTGTTAAATTAACACTGCTGTTTTTGCAGTGCAGGTATGTCTTCAAGCACAAATAACCCTTAAAATGATTTGGTTTGTATGTAACTTTGCAAATCAACCCATAACTGCATGCAGAAAAGTTATCAGGGTGCAGAAACAGGTTGAATGCTCAGAACGTTTGTTAGCAAGGGAGCTGCTCACAATGATGTCTTGATCCAATGGACAGCCAGGGGTGAGATTGAAAGGCATATCCGGTAGAATACAAAAGTAATTGATCACCATTGTAAGAACCCCACATCGGCTGGCTGGCTGGAAAACTCGCCAGGAGCGGAAGATGTCAACATAATGAAAAGACTGATCACATCCATTGACAGGGGCTATAATAATATGGACATGTTTAACCCTAAACCAACAGGGGGGCAGGTAATTGAATACCCAAACAACTTTTTTTTACCTCTTCAAGGCTAACCCTGACTATCGCAACTCTGACACAATGATTATAGCATGATACATGTAGTAGAGGTGGTTTCACAATCCGATTTGATTTCCATTTTAAACACAAGTATACAATAGCGAGCGAATGTTGCTCATTCAGCCTTCCCTTTTAAGTAGGCGTAACTTCTGGTTTCCATGGCAAAGAATAAGATAGTAGGTTTCACAGTACACCATGTATCTGTCATGAGCTAAGTATGCATTGTACAATAACCTTAGGTAAACTATTTATCCTCCCAGAAAAGACCATAGGCCTTCGGTCATACATACTTGTATATACAAGGAAACTGTTGCTGGGCGAGTATCATGAACTTCTTTGACGGTGTGGGCGCTCAATAAAACAACACCTTTATTACATGTATCATCAATATTATTTCTTAGCAATCAGGTTAAAAAATACAACACCACTCATATCATAACAAATTATGCTATGATCTCTTCATACAAACAGCATATGTACCATCAACTGTGTGACTGACTACCTAAGACCTTTTAAAGTTCTTCCAACTTAACTTACCTCGGCAGTATGAATTGCAAGTTTTAAGCCATGATTTCTGGCCCTCTGGAGCAGTGGGACTAGTGCCTTGACATCACCATACTAAAATATGTATTAACAAAAGAAATAGAAATCTATGACAACCTTACGTCTTCATCAAAATAAAAACAAAACAAACGAAATTAATTCTTAAATGATACATGTTTAAAGGAAGAAATATAAACTCTCATGAAAATAAAAAATCTTACTCAAGTATTTAATAAATCTAAAGTTCATGAGGCAGTGTATTTATCATAATACATTGATAACTTTTTGACTACTTAATCACCATTTACGATCAATTTCATATTAAACTTTTTGACCAGAAACACTTAAAACAAGAGAAAGGAATTACTTTCTCAGAGTAATTTGTTCACTAATCTAACTTCAAAAATTGGTAAACAAAATCTAAAGCAAACTTCTTTCAATTTTTGTCATTATACTTTTTTTACATTTTTCAACTGAATAACCTCTGGAATACGAACCTTTGGATCACCACTGAGATCTAATCCAACACACTTGTCTGTTGAGGAATGATATTCCAATGCAAGATTAACAACCTCTCCCGCATCCTCTAAGCTCATCCTTCTATCAATGGATGGTAGAAACCTGAAAATTGATACATTTCATTCATATGTATCATCTTTTCATGAGATACAAAGCCCATTAAACCAAAAAAAACATAAATAGGGAGTATAAAAAGAAAACATTAGCAATGATTGTATAGAAACTGTACAGAACTTGGAATGGGTAAATTTTCAGACACTTCTTAATCCTTAAAGGAGAATGAAACCTTTGGAACAAGATAGCTTGTGTGAAAACAGAAAATCAAAGAAACAGATCAACAAAAGTTTGAGAAAAATCGGACAAGTAATGAGAAAGTTATGAGCATTTGAATATTGCTCAAAACACCTCAAATTGGCAATGTGACAAAGATGTGTGATGTCACTTGTGAACAACTCTTCCCATTACTTTAGTATATATTTCACTAAAATTGCCTCTTTTATCACATCTATCAGTAGATCATGTGTTCTTTCTATAGGAGGGCATGTAATACAGATTTTCAAAGAATACATCATGGATAAAGAGTTTGTATCACCACAAGAAAAAGCAGAAAGAGACATTTTGAGGGTATTTTATAGTCCATCAAAGGGATAGTTGTTCACATGTGACATCACACATCCTTGTCGCATTGCCAATGGGAGGATCTCCATAGCATTAGTGATTGCAATATTCACTTGTCATTAATGATTGCAATATTAAATGGTCATAACTTTTTCACTATTTTTCTGATTTTTCTCAAATTTTATTTGTTCTAATTATTTGATTTTTCTGTTTCGACAAAAGCCTACTCATTCAAAAAGGTTTCATTTCCCTTTAATAAACAGGGGGGGGGTCAATTTGACCCCCTTGACAAATTTCGCTGCTACACTGCCGCGCCGCTTGCTGACTTTTTACTTCCAAGTCTTGCGCATCTTTTGAGACCAAATTCGCGACACCCGGATATGCCGTTCCGAAATTACGCAATATTTTGTAAGAGTAATTATTAAAATTGCTCAAAGATGTGATTACGTGTACAAAGTAATGGCAAGTTTTCAACCAAAAATCCTAAATGTATGATTATTTTTACATTTGTCAGTTTAGATGGATTTATTCTATGATACCTATGATTAAAGAAGGGTCACTGACAAAGGATTGAAAAAAACAAAGAAATACATAAGAATTTTAAAAACCATAAGATACATAGGAAATTAATAAGTTTTTGGCAATGCTTTTCTAGATTTTTGTTAGAAATTGAAAAAATCTATACATTTACCGAAAAATTATCATTAGATACTAGCTATATAAATTGAGTCAAAGGAAAAAAAAAAAAAATTAGGGCAAATTTCCTACAACAATTTCAAAATATTTTACTCTGCAGTGCTGCAAGGTATGACGAATATGACTGCGAGTTTGAATAAATGGTAGAGTGGGTTTAAGTTTTCTTCACATTAATACAGAGTATTTGGTGCATTTTGGGTGTTTTAAAAAGCATATTTTCTCTAATAAAAGTGCTGATAGTTACAAAACAAGCACATGAACCCTATTTTTAATGTTTGCACCTCTTATTATCGGCCTACTTTCCTCTAAAATTTTGCAAAGTTTGGTGAAAATGATAAGGATTTTGAATAAAGTGCAGCATTTTGTTGTACTTTTCTATATAGTTTGTGATTGAAATTTCACATTTTTGAGATTGTGTATTTGTTATCTTTTACGCCATTTTTAAGAACTGACAGTGGTGTTAGACTTAGAAGAGCAAACAAGTAGCACTATAAATAGATTTTTTGACTGAGTAATAGAGGTCTAAACTCATTGTAGTGATCTCTTGAGGTCTAAAAATGCCAAATTCTTTTGAATGCGCAATTCTTAAGAACATCCAATTGGGTGAACATTGAAGCTCAATAGCAAAATATCAAGCACATGGACCATGTTAACTTTTGCATATTTCAAACATTCAGGTTCTGAAGTATCTATGTGCAAAGTGTGTTGAAAAATGACATGGATTTCACTTTAACTCTGGAACCTCCTTACATTTCATTTCATTTCTTGGTTTCTACTTGAAGATGAACGTATTTAATTACAATGGTGCCAGAAATCTGGCTAAACAAAACCTCAGGAGGGAGAGCTGTTGCGTGCTGAGAATGTTCAAACAATATGAACCCCCCCCCCCCGCCATGGTGTCTACTCAAAATGTTTCAGTGCTACTAATTTCATACATTATCCTAGGTCATGAATTTCACTATTTTCAGGACTTGGCCACTTTTGCATTGGACACATTTCCATATTACTGCACCAACGGGAATATAAGAAAAAAAACCAAGGCCAACAAGAAGAGTGTCAAGACCAGTCAACTGGGCATACATTTAGCTATTCCTTGATTATTCAATCAACCTAAGACCCTTCATTGGATAGGAGGATCATAAAATGCACACTGATCTGAGAATAGAACATGACTCTTTCTTAACAATGGTTGGATTAATGGCTTTGTCTGAATTTCAATACATCACTTCTAAAGAAAATAAATTTAAAATGATTCAATAATCACTGAATCATTTGACAATCATTTTCTTTGTATAAAACATAAAAATAGACAGGATATCTAAACTTTAACTGACCATCACACTACATTTAGCATCATGTTGAGAAACTTACTTCACTATTGTATCAATCCTGTCTCTTTCACATTTCTCTATTCCATTCAGTACAGCGTCAATGTACAGCTTTTTGGTCAATCCTGAAAAAAGGGGAAAATATTTTTCAAAACAAATACAAATCAACAAATTTTATCAAATGGAAAATTTCTGAATCAGTCCATTCTCTTCCCCTGCTCCATGTATAACGTCTGTAATGTTCCCCCTTAACAAATCAGCTACTATGCCATGAAACACCTTACTGGAACCTTATGAGCTATAGAGCATTCCAAGTTTGTCAACATCCCAGTCCATACCTCAGGTATCATACATATAAAAATGACATTATACCACACAATTGTTCTATCAAGTGATCAGGTTTGAATATATCATGATATTGTACCCAGTTAAACCGTGTAGGCAATCAGGTATTCAATATGAAAATATTCATATATTTAAAGCTAGTTATTTATCTTATTTAAAGTTTGTTATCCTCTAGAATGTGTACATGTAAGGGTGGTACCAGGGTAACTTCTTTTTGGACTGCTAGCAGAGCTGAACCTTCTTGGTTTACTATTAATTTGTCATTAAGTCCAGAGCTGCCAACCAGAAAAAGAACATTTCAGTATTTTTAAAGTTGAAAATCAGTATTTTGGTGAGGAAATCAGTATTTTCAAAAAATACCATAGGACAACACATAAAGCTGAAACTTTAGAAATCAGTATTTTACATTAAACTGTCAGTATTTTTCTCACTTTTCAGTACTAAATACTGAAAATCAGTACTACTTGGCAGCTTTGTTAAAGTCCAACCATTGCTTCATCTATATCCACTTTGACCAAACACCATTTATTCTTATTGCCCACAAGGCCCAAATGGTCAAATTTCCACTGCTTCTATTTACATTTCCCCACACGGCCAATTAGGGCTGTAATCGCTTAGAAAATTCTCTGTCGATATATCGCTTAAAATATCTTAACGATATCTATAACTATCGACAAAAAACATAATCAATACGCCTTTTTTATGCATTATAGCAATGTCACATACTCGCGTTGGTCAAAAATTGTATCTGCCACTGTACCAAGAACACTTTAAAATCCGCGTTCATCAGATGTAAATGATTACATAACATCTTTTAACAAACATATTTAGCATAAATACATCCCCACCTTTCACGTTATTAGCATTATTTTAGGGTGGGATGAAGTTTTATCAATAGTTTTGGGGCTTTTTGGACATCGTTCTGAGTAGTCAACATCTTTCGCCTATCCGTCATTTTGATATCGTGCTGCTGATCTTCGAAATAGAGGCAGCAACACAGTCATGTGCTGCCTTCTACATGAGTTGAAATTTCACTAAAATTGAGCTTGCACTTGTTATGTTTTCGATTCGATCCAATGGAGTCGAGTGCAGTCACAATGTTTTGATTGTCATGATTAAAGCAAAGTGGGGGTGAGATCGTGTTTGGTGGTTTGTAAGTATTTGTATTTTGTTGAGATTTTGGAGTAATTTCTGTTGCTGTTCTGTGCAGTTTGAGGAAAAATTTGTTTTCCGCGATTTTCCGTTTGAAAAGCCACTTTGAAAGGGCCGTATTTGTGAATTCTGTGAAATCGCGAAAAATCACCGTGTTCCTACATAATAGCGCATATTATCGATGAGAGAAAGTTTATCAATATCGCTATGTGGAAAAAAACAAGTGATTATCGACAAGACTAGCGATAAAGACGTTATCGATAACAGTCCAACTGCCAAATGAGAATTTGATACATAAAAATTTCATTTAATTGTATATACTAAGTGGATGTTAGACCGAAATCTGTGTGACCAAACGGATAATAAGACACAGTAGTACATGGACTACATGGCAATTAGATCAAGTGTACTAGACAAACTGGTTACAAACAAATCATGATTAGTCCTAGTGGGATAAAACAAAATGGAAAGTTGACTAACTGAGCAAAGAGAAAGTGCAAATTTTTCTGTTCTTCCTATTCCTTCCTAAGTTGTACTTTTTCTTCTTTTGTTTACTACTTGAAAAATCAGATGGAGCATCCCCCCCCCTGCCTTGCTCCATCTAATGCTTCCCCTGCATTCATGTCTTCATGATATTTACCATTTGCAGGATCATCTCTAGGTGTGCTCCGGAGTTCAACATACTTTACACCATCGCTGGCAAATTCCTTTATGACATCAGAAGTTACCATGGAAACAGCCTTGACATCTTTAGCCAATTTGTGGATTAGTTTAAATGTTTGGAAACATCTGATATGAAGATAAAGAGAGATTAAAGGAAAATGCTTAAATGGTGATTCACAGGTACAGTATTATTCAAAACTTTTTCCATCAAGATTTTTGTCATCAAATTTAAACAAATAAAAAAAAATTGAAGAATTGAACATAAATTATTACTACATGTACTCCTTATAAGACAAACACGTGACTGGAATCAATTTTTTCTTAATACTTAAAGGAATCATTAGAAGTGCTGCACTATGAATGAAATTAACATTTTTCACAGTTTAGACATCAAATTTGCATAGGCAAAATAATAAACCTTTTATTTTTTAAATCATTTCCACTCATAAAAGCAGAGGAAAATTCTCCTCAACCTGTACCCTGACACATTTACATAAATTTATATCATCACCAAAAAATTAACCAACTTTCTTTATAACTAAAACTGTGACAACATAGGATTACTATTCTATGTGTTGTAATTGTTGAATTGAAATTTATTGTCTTTGTTGAATAATACTACATAAAATCAAATCAAAATGATGTTCACTTGCTACTGTAGTAGCATTTCCAAAAAGGCCCAAGTGTATGCTGTCATTAGAGATTGCATTGTATATCGCAATCAATAGTGTTTCCTTACATTTATGATCAGGAGTAGATCCAAGAGTTACCACACAGTGTTATAAAAATATTCTTGAAAGCAAAATAGAAACATATAAAAGGTGGTCAACCATTATTGGAAGTAATTTCTGAAAAATTTATCCTCAAAACCCTATGCCCCCCTCCCACTTCTACTTGATCAACTCCTGGTCAGTGTAACACACACCCGTTTGTGTTTCTAAACAGCTATGATATTCTTTCACTCACCCACTCAATGTCTGCCTTTCACGTCTTTCCACCAAGGTTCTCCATCTGTGTATTTCATTGAAGGTTTCCTTTATGTTTTTATCTGACGATGACAAGGAATTTTCTGCAAGTTTTTCAAGTGTTGAAGGACTAATGCTTCCATTGATGTGAGCATGTAACTCCTAAGGCATAAAGGAATATGTAAAAATGATGATCAAAGTACTAAAATCTTGAAGGAGTGAACTGATCCCAATTACACAGCAAGAACAATTTATAGATAAAAATTATTATTTTACAACTACTAAAATTTATGTGATTATAAATAATTGTTAATATTAAACCAATTATTCATTATTACGTAATAAATGTTAGTATTTGTGAAATAATAATTTTTATCTATAAATTGTTCGTCAAAACAGCATTGCTAGCCAGAAGTACGTCATACATAAGCGGTTCAAGGGTTGACGCTATTGTATTTCCGTTGTTTACATGTGGATCGAGGGGTCTACGCGGCATCAGTTAGGTAAGACACCTTTATTTTTTTACATTGCTATCCAACATTTTTTTTAACCTTCCTACGCATTAGGAAGGTGTAAAAATCAATAAAATTCATAAACTTTACGTGATTTAGATGGATTTCCTAGGCTAGGGAAATCCATCTTTGTTTTGGTCATTCCCTTTTGCGACTATGGGAAGAGTGTCAAGACGTCAATGATGAAGGAGTATATGTCACGATTCTAAGTCATCATCATTGCGTCCTCAAGACTAGGTCTGAGGTAACTACGATATTTCTGAATTTTATATTTTTCGTAAGCTTGGAATTTGGATCATGTGGATGTAATTTATTTTTTATATGTAGGGCCTACAAAAAAAATGATCCGAAAATTGGGTTTCCGCTGAATTTAGATCTAACTTTACTGCTAACAGGTTGTGTGTACCTACGGGCCAACAACTCTTCAGTCTATGTATTGGTGATTGGACTAAGTTGGAGCCAACGCAGTTCATCGGAACAATCAAAATACAGACTCAGTCTCAGAGTCAGACAGAGGCTCGACTGAAGGCTTTGGTCTAATGGAACTCTTGCCTACACCTATACCTGATATGAACGGACAGAGTGAAAAAAAATCAAGCAGTTATCCCTAAGAACAGGAAAAAAAATAACCAAACAGGCCAAATCGTGGTTTTGGGAACCACTCGTAGATTTGTGTACGCGCACTTGTGTTCAAAGTGAATGGAGGTGGAAATAGGGAACCGTGCGTGTGACTGAATAAAGCGCTGCTGTATGAAGTGAACGGTGGTTCCCTATATCACGATAATGCCACCAAACATTGCCAACCAACCTTATTAAGTTAATAATTTGACTCCTCACCCCCAAAGCACATGGATATCAACAGGTGGGACTAAGGTAAGTTCACTGATGTTATATTAGGTACAAATGTCAGTTGTTATACAGTTGTTAAACACTAAAAGGTTATTCATTGCGAAGTTTTTCGGAAATCATATATATAATTTTATTTCAGGATCGAAATCCATCCAATTTACTCACGATTTTAGGCAGCTTTTGACAATAATCTAAACCCACTCTTGGCGGGGATGCCATCGTAGTTGTAAATAATGACGAATGGCTCTCCATACGTCATTTTTCTCTACGAAGTGCTAATAGTTGGCCTTTATTATATCAATATTTTGTTTATTTTTTTATTTTTTTTTCTTTTATCGTTTTTTAGGTATAAACCAATAGACTACTTGTCAGCTAATTTTTCAGTCCGTTTCCCACCCCCTTTTTTGGGGGGCGGATGTTCTTTCAAGCAAGACATATAAAACTTGACAATGCTTAATTACCGCATGTCCATGAACACCGTCACCTTTTTTAGCGGCCTGTCCATTTTCGAAACAGAATTTGACTTTTTTTCTTTTTGCTTGTAGGAACTTTTTTTTTTGGGGGGGAGGGATCATTGGTACAAAGTTCGTATAGACCTTTTATTGAAATCACAGTCACAATCTTAAGAAATATTCTGTGCCCATACAAATGTCGGGTATGATATTATGTACCATCCTGTACTTCTAATAAAATGGTATTCAGTTATCTTCTTCATTAATATACATGTATTCGAAAAATCATATATCTATTTTTTATTAATCCGTTCATTCAATTTTTATCAATTTTATTTGATTATCATGGGGGATTTTGATAGTCAAGGTGACACTTCTCTTACTACATGCGTGGGCTACTCTCGCATTGCCCAATCAGTATATAGGCCTATATATATATATATATCTCTCTTTCTGATTTGATCCTCCGCTCTTTGGAGATTAGCGATAAATCGCATTCAAAAGATGATCATGCACTGGGATGAAATCTACATGTAGCTCATTAGTTAGCATTTGAAGAGTGCAGGCGATGGGCATGAATTTTATATATAATGAAGAGTCATCTTCAGGATGGAGTCTTTAACAGAATGAGGAAGGGAAAGGTCATACGGCAAGAAAAATTACTTTTATTCCAAAAAGAGAAATCCACTTGGGCATTTTTCTGTAAATCAGGGTTTTTTCAATTCACCACTTTCCCATTCCCACCGATATTCTATTTCGATATATACGATAGCGCTCTCATCTTAACTAGATCACGTTTCAAAAATCTATTATTCATCAAGTTTTGTTTTATAATGGATTTAGCTCCTTTTGGAATAAAACCTTAGAATGTCCCTTTTTGCCAAGTTAAAACATGTTAGATATTTGGAATTGAACATGAAACAAATATCGCTAGCAAGAGTACAATACAATCATTTCTGATGTATTTCCGTTGAAAATTACAAAGAGGATTTTTTTTCTAAGGATGGTGACTTTAAAGGGGAAGTTCACCCTGACAAAAGGTTTATTGTAAAAATAGCAGAAAAAATAATAGAAAATATTGACGAAGGTTTGAGAAAAATTCAAATAATTAAAGTTATTAGAATTTCAATTATTTGATTTGTGACGTCATATGCGAGCAGCATTCCTACATGTACATAGCGAATGGTAAAAAATCAATGAAATGTCATTTTCTCAGAAAATTAAAAATGGTTTTCACTGTACCTATTGTATATCAATAGACAAATCATTTCAAACCCGATCATGAATAGAAAACATGATTAAGTCATCAGGAACCATAAAAAAATTTGAAATTCATGCATTTTATATTACATAACACATGAAGCAGCTCGTTTATGACGTCACAAATCCAAAACTTTGAACTCCAATAGCTTTCTTATTCTTTAACGGATTTTCCTCAAACCTTCACCAATATTTTTTACTATTTTTTCTGCTATTTTTACAACAGTTTTCTTCAGGGTGAACTTCCCCTTTTAGATATTCCAAAAGGAGCTAAATCCAAAAATATTCATAAAATTAGTGAAATTCTCTTATTTCATCAAAATTTGCACCGATGGTGTGAACTTGTATCCACAACATGTACCTAAAAATTGAATGCATAAAGTAGCAAGATATTAACCAATTTTGAATATTTAACTAACTTTTTTTTAATTCAAATACGTTTAGTTTTGCAAGGGTTCAAAATTCCAATGTAAAGAAAGTAATTGTATCAAGCATAACAAATTCACAAAGATTCCAGAACCGTGTATAATCTCAATAAATCTTTATTATGGTACTGTATACAATTAAAAGCCACTACATGTATTTTCCACTTTGCAAATAAGACCACAAATAACATGATTAACTTAAGTTGAAATGTGCAACCCATCTACAGGTATTACCTGTCATATAAAAAAGGGATGCCACTTGAGCTTGATATCAGTCTGAAAATAGAGAATGACCCTTTACTACTACCCAATGGTTTTCTATGGTAGAATATGTTAGATTCAGACTTCATTCTAAAAAGTGGCAGCCCTGATGAATACATAGTGCATTGTAATATGGAAAATTTTATTTTGCAGATTGGATACATATTTGAATTAAAGATTCATACATACTTTTTGATTGATAGTTACTGCCACTTAATTATATTGGCGTTTACCCTTTTTTATGGGGCGGGGTAGTATGCTTAGAAATCTTTCATTTATTTTATGGGGTGCAACAGCATTGCACATCCATGATTTTTCGTACTCTGCATAATTCATGTCACAGCAAGATAAGTTTAATCAAAGCTTATGATATACAAAACTCTAGTGAGATCTAATTTTCCATTAGGACCAGGTTGCATCAGGTACTGGTATAATTACAATTTTAATGTCAATGAAGTTCTATCCATTTAAAACACACAATTTAGTACAGTACTTTTGCTGTTGGAACATTTTAAGGTCAAGTCAACCCCAACAATGTTTGAGAATAGATTACACCAGAAATTCAAATCAAAATGGGAGATACATGTCAATAGGTATTGTTAATGGAAGATACATGTAAGAGACCTATACAAAAGGAACTACCAGAACTTTATATTTTTCAGTTTTGTGATTGATATTCAAATTGAATTGTTGGTATGGACTTGGCCACTGAAGCATGAAAAAATAAGTTACAATTTGATTTAGCCTGCCTGAGCAATTATAGAAAGTTACGAGCATTTTAATGTCAAAATCACCAATGCTATGTATGGATAATGTCCCATTGGCAATTCCACCAAGACTTGTGATATCACACACAAACGTCTCGCCTTTGGACACTGAAAATATTCCAAAACGTCTTTTTTTTATTCTGACAACACAAACCCATTGTCCATGGTGTAATTCATGAACATCGCATATCCTCTTATGACCCCCCCCCCCCCCCCCAATCTATGGATAGACTGGATAAAAGTACATTATGTAGAAAAAAATTGGGGACTCCCACGAGAGTGACATTACAAATATTGGTCATATTATTAATGGGAAGATGTCCATAACAAAGGTGATCAACACATTCAAAGGCTCACACTTTCTTGCTCAATCATTTTCTTAAAGGAGAATGAAACCATTGGAACAAGATAGCTTGAAAACAGAAAAATCACAGAAACAGATCAAAAAAAGTTTGAGAAAAATCGGACAAATAATGAGAAAGTTATGAGCATTTCAATATTGCGATCACTAATGCTATGGAGACATCAAATTGGCAATGCGAAAAAGATGTGTGATGTCACCTGTAAACAACTCTCCCATTACTTTAGCATACATTTCACTTGAATTGCCCCTTTTATCACATCTATCCATAGATCATGTGTTCTTTCTACATGAGGGCATGTAATACATATTTTTTAGAATACATCATGGATAGAGAATTTGTATCATCATAAGAAAAAGCAAAAAGAGACTGTTTGAGGTTATTTTATAGTCCAAAGAAAAGTTGTTCATCAGTGACATCACAAATCCTTGTCCCATTGCCAATGGGAGGATCTCCATGGCATTAGTGATTGCAATATTCAAATGCTCATAACTTTCTCATTATTTGTCCGATTTTTCTCAAACTTTCTTTATTCTTATTCTTTGATTTCTGTTTCTACACGAGCCTATTTGTTCCAAAGGTTTCATTCCCCTTTAAACTTGTTTTCTACCATACTTTCATGGAATATATGAGTAGGGAGATTTGCCCCCCCCCCCCCCCCCCCCGGAAGAACCAAAGCTTAAGTTTACATTGATGAGACCAGTTGCATCATGTTGAAATTGATATTGATCTTTCTGCGGCTGAAATTTTGTGATTTCCTAGTAAAAATATTGCATACCTTCACAATATCAGCAGCAGTAATAGTGTTAGTTCTGAGGATGTTTTAAAAATGTCAACAAATATCTTGTGAACATGTAAAGTGGCTTTTGATATTTTGGGTGCAAATATTTCAAAAGTTGGCTAAAAAAAGTGCATGCTGTGCAGGATTTAAATTAATGAATACATAACATTATTTACATTAAAAATGTGAGCTAATTTCATACCAATATTACACTTAAATTCAAATGATTTTCTTTTTAGGAAGAGATCTAATTTTGTTAAATTATAAAATGATTAAAATCTGAACTTCTATCTCACGACCCCATTAGCCACGCATGCTAACTAAGTACATGTACATAACTTGCGACAATACATTTCTATTTTCAACCCATCATTATTCCGAGAGCAAGGTTATGAAGGCAAGGCTATTTAAGCAATCCTGTTTTATCCAATACTAGCATCGGCCCTACAGTGTATTTACATTTCATCTGTTCATCTTGCATGTTTTACCTTTGACAGACCTGGGGCCCGTAACACAAAGGTTAGCAATGATCGGAAAACATTCTACAATTGATTGCATAGACTACAACACAATCAGTGATGAAAATCCAGCGTACGATTAATCGCTAACCATGGTGTTACGGGCCCTGGCCTTTCTGACCCAACTTGGAGTTAGCGAAACTTGTACACTCGACAACTTTAATTCGCCCGATGGATGTAATCCACATAACGCGATAGGAAAAATCCCTTTGGCAGTCTAAAGATAATGAAATGAACCTGCGAGAAAATGCAATGGCACCATTGGTGAATTTCTCCAAAAGATGCAATGCAGGGATTATCTCAGATCAAGGATGTTCCACGTACGCTCGAGCTCGGGAATTCAAATTTCAACTGGGACGCATTGCACATGGCATTCATTGATTCTGAATGAAAGCAAGACACTGAATCAAGGAGCAGTCCATTTCTGCAGACGAGTTTCATAGTCAAATGTGTCTTTCAAGTCTTTGATCCTACTGATCTCTCACATACGTTCTTCACCGTCTTCTGCTAATGATTTGATAAGATCGGATTCCAGCTCTGGGAGAGTACTGATGTTCATGAATCGACTGCTGCGGTATTTTGTCTTTACAGCCTGCAAAATGAACCAAAAAAGAGACGAAATTAGTATCAAATGAGATTGACATGTATAATCAGGTTAATGATGGGAAAAATGGGTTATGCCAATTTCAACAAGATGAAATAAGTTGAGCACTGGTAATGACTGTAGTACATGTACATCTCTGAAACATTGATAAACCCGTCAATCATTTTCAAGCATTCTATGACATAAGGTTTTAGAACCGTCTGCCAGCAAAAATAGAATTAAAGCTTCATAACTATAGGCAAGGAGTTAACATTCTTTCCACACTAGATGGGTTAGTGGGGGGGAGGGATGTTGAGAAATGTACTAAAATGCGAAATTCCCCCATGACAGATCTCATTTCACACTACCAGAGCTGCCAAGCTGAAAAAGAACATTTCAGTATTTTTAAAGTTGAAAATCAGTATTTCGGTGGGGAAATCAGTATTTTCACAAAATACCATAGCTGAAACTTTAGAAATCAGCATTTTACATTAAACTCAGTATTTTTCTCACTTTTCAGTACTAAATACTGAAAATCAGTACTACTTGGCAGCTCTGCACTACATCTGAACTGTAATTCAAGGAACTCACATGATACTTTTCTGTCATGGCATCATTCCTGATAACAGCCTGTGCCATCTTTCTAACGATGGGTCTGATGTGATCTTCATTGTACATACTGTAATGTGTCATCTTAGCTCCCCAGCCGTCTTCTTCTGAACCTAATAATCTCATGGACATGTAGAGGGCTGCTGCAGCAATCTCAGATGGATCATATTGCACCATGCTGTATTCTGGTAGAGTAATCTCCATCAGGAACTTCGCTAGAGTATGCTTCTGTGGGTCAACCTGGAATACACATACAGAAAGAAAAATATGAAATCATAGCTTGTTGTTAGAACATACGAGTCTAGCTAAACCAGTTATATTCAGACCACAAAAATCTAATCAAATTGGTTTTAGACATTGGTGAGTGGTCTGAAAAAATGCATCTGCAATATATGTAGGTGAACATAAATATTTATAACACAGGTTTATGCAGCTCATTGAGTGCCTCATGTGCACAAAAATAATTTATGATTGGATTTGATGCATGCCCATGTAATCAACACTTTTGTCTGCCCTTCACCAGTATTTATAAACATACTTCATTAAATGCTTGCAATATTGCACAAAATAACCATCTTCATAAAACTTACAAGTGTAGTGTACACTGTAGTATTAATTAATTCCACTTTCCAATTTAACCCTAAAATGGCCTATGGTTTTTACGCGATAATTCTAAAACCGAAAAAGATCTCACCCCGGCCTTTCACAACTTTCGAGCCCCTTATGCACCTTTCAAAAAAATAAATTAGACCTACTGTTCTCGTGCAGCGCGCCATTTTATGATCGTGTGCACGCCCAAAAACTGAAATTTTCTATATCATAATACATGTATGGAAAGGCATACAGTATAACATGGGATGAATTGTGTATGGATCATGTTTGCATGCCAGATGTTTACCGAACAAGTGCCCATTATTACATTCATACAAAATTGGGCAGCCCCAGCATGTTTTATTAGTGAGAAAACAGGAAAAAATGAAAGATTCAAAACATTGGAAAAAAACAAAGAAATACATAAGAAATTAACAAAACAATAAAAATATCAGAAATAAATGTTACCAATAATTTTTATTCAAGTATATTGCTAGGGTAGCCCCAGCACGATTTATAGTGAGAAAACAAGTGGGGGGGAATGAGATATAAAACATACACAAAAACAAATATGTAAGAAAATTACAAAACAATGGCATGAAAAACATAAGAAATAGGTGTTGAAACTATTTTTTTCTCAAGTTTATCAAAACGAATGCTACAAAGAATATTTTTTTTTTGAGCTTATTTTTGGATTTAGAGCAAAACCACAATTTCATGCATAAATTAGCACAATATAAAAATTTCAATTTTTTGTTTAAATTTTTTTTATAAATGAGTAAATTATTCCTCAAATAACCTGTGTGCCAATTTTCGTGGTGATTGTTCACTTAACGGCTGAGATCCCAAGAGGGGAAGGGTTGATCGCCCCCCCCACAGAGCAGCCAAAAAAAAGCCTGGCCTAGTTAGGGTTAATACAACGATGGGAAAAATAGGGAACAATATTTCGTCCAGAAGTATTAGCGAGAATGTACAATTTCCGTTGCTAATAAAAACAATTGCCTACCATAGCTGCCTTTGAGTTGCGTCGGAGGAAGTGAAGGCACAGAGGTTTGCCTAGATTGTAGCCTAGCCCCTTCAACATGACAATCTCCATCTGTCTGATCTGTGACTTGGTGTATGCTTGGTCAGTGATGTAAACAAAGTCATTGATTTCAGGAGGGTACATCTCTTCATACTTGCTGGCAATGAACATCGCTGTAACACCAACAAGCTGAAGCTTTCCTTTTGAGACCGTGTGATCCTGGTAGATAGTGAGCATAAATGGAGAACACACAAATTTACTATGAAATACTATTTCATAAAATAAAGTCTTGATTATGAGACTGGAGAGCTCTTTCTATCAATCAAGTGAATGCCACTGTACACAATCACGTTTGAGTAAGCCTTTCCCCTCTGTTTTGTGCATATTTAATAGAGTATAATCAAATCCTAAATTTACTTTTACATGTTTGATCCTTTTGCTCCATAGAGGGAACAAATATTGCTGGAACTAATACATGATCAGAAACATTTACTTACAACTTGTAATACATTTACAGAGCTAAAGCAATTTCCCTTTCAATTCATCCAAGCCCAAAATATGTGACTGATTTTTATTATTGGGTGAAAATCAAGTAAAGATTTGCCTCTGATTACTGACTAAATCATATGTAAATGATTCCCATTGAATTTCACATAAATGTAATAAAAGATGCAACTTACAACCAGGAATCTGTCAATGAGTTGTACTGTGAGGAAGAGTGTCTCTTGGAGAAGATGAAATCTCAGATGAACTTGAACTAACCAGTCGACAAGGATGTGACGCATACGACCCGTCAGCTGACCTTCCCTATCTAGATAGGCAGCGGGCACGGCCATTCTCTTCTCTAAGCTCCTCATGTACAGGTAGATCTCTTTGACATATTCACTACACAGCTGAGGGTTGTCACTGTCGTCTTTGTCGATGTCTTCTACTTGCAGCTAAAGAGTAAACAAATGAAAAAAAAAATTAATACTCAAGAACATACGAAGTACAGAGCTACCAAGTCTCGCGCATTATGCAGGAGTCTCAAGCATTTGCCCATATACATAGTACACAATGTCTGATCTTACTCAGATTCACAGAAAATCTCATGCATAGCTGGTCTTTGAACTTGGTATCTCTGGAAGTATACTGGTATGTACCATGTATCAGGACGTAACCCAAAAAGGACTGGGCTATTTGAGCGGTACATGTACATGATAGTGATGATACCCCCCTTCTGATCTCTATTCTCTACCACCGTTCGCGCAACCGCGCCAAAATTTGGCACGCAATTTTTTACCCGTAAACTACCAAAAAAAATTGTTCTGAAAATATTTGTTATGAATAAAATATGCAAATTTACACATGAAAAACATCATTTCACTTCATACTTTTCTTTTTGCAGATGTCTTCTTTGTAATCTAATTTAAAAGTTTCCACGAAGAAATTGCGAAATCCAACATTTTCCTTGTTATTTCTTTTTTCTTCATCTTTTGTTTTTCATTGTTTTTTTTTCAATGGAAATTATTACAGACCAACTAAAAATAATCACCCTTTATGAATTTCATCTCCTATAGACTTCGTACACAAAGTATAAAAATTAGCCATTTTCAGGATGACAATGTCAAAGTAAGTCATAAACTTTTGCGACGCTCTGCGCGAAGTGTTATCATTGTCCCGCTATATAGCAGATATGGACCTGCTAGTAAATGAGCTTCACTATACCATTTGATGTTGACCTTTGAATTGAGACCAATGTGTAACATAATTGGTCTTATAAAATTTCAAAGGTCAACATCAGATGGTGGTAGAGCTAAAATTATTCAACTTGTCAACATCAATTTAATCCTTGATCAATGTGGTGACAAATGTGGACAATGACCAAAATTTATAAATGCATGATAACAGCTCCTCATACAAGAAATTACACGTGAAAGTGAAGAACTTACATCGATCAGTTGTTGAGAAAATGCTTCAATCGCCGATTCCACAGAATCTACCTCCATTTTGTCAACTACTTGTGGCAATGGTGACCTGCAGATATCTGGCTTGGAGTTGTCTACAGGAACAGGTAAACTAGCTACAGATTGAAGTGATGACGTAGCCTTGGATTTTACCATCGTTTTTGTCCTTGCATCTTTCTTCACAACCTGCATAATAAATTGAATTTTAACAGTGGGATGGGCATGTAAACAAACAACTTCATTCAAATTAACAAAAATATACACTCCTTTACATCTGTGATAATGTGGATAGAAAATCCTAGAACCCACTTGGAGAATATGCACAACTGTACTGAAAATTAGGTACATTAAACAAAGATCCGAAATTGTGTCCCCTCTCGGACTGCAATACAAATTGATATCAGGTAAAGGATGATAAATCAAGAAGGCACCCTTATTTGTAACTGCTTTTCCATCAGGAATATGCATGTCACAGATTTGATTCAATGAATTTTGATTTTTTAAATCTCAAGACATGTTTGTATATCAGGAAAGCCTTTATTTTCTTTCCAGAAACAAATGTTTTCAGCATCTGCTACCTGAAACACTCCTTAGCAATGTCCCTAGGTTTACAATAATGAATACAGTTTTTTTACCTTTTTACCAGCAACCTGTGTGGTTCGCATTGTGTTACTGATGTTACCCAGAGCAGCCCTCTGTGCAGGCTTTTGAACAGCCATGCTCTTTGCACCAAGCCTTGCACCAGCGTTCTCATTGTCAAGATTCTGCAGCTTTTTAAAACCAAGAGTATTCATCTGTCAAAAAGCAAGGAAAAAAGAGAATTGTTATAAACTGTTGAATAACTCTGTAGAATTTGGTTTACTTTTAGTCTGCAAATAAAAAGCACACAAACTAAGCACGGTCAATATTTTAAAATTTAAATAGCAAAATCACATTTTTTCAGTCACTAACATTTTGAAGCCATTTTGTCTTTGGATTAGGTCTACATAACAAATATGATTTCAATAGCTGTAATCTTCTATTTTGTTCTTTAAACATTAAAATTTGTAACTTTTGTCTTTGCTTGTTAACTTTTCCAAATGGCTGTTTAAAAATGATAAACTTAAAAGGGGGTAGGCTAGGGGCTATTTTATCTCCACGACATTGATTTTGTCAATTCCAGGTGAATTAACTCCAAATGTTGGCATGAAAACTAAGAAAAATTATATATTCATTGAGATTTGAGAACACCTTAAAGTTATTTCTGTACAATCAGGAAGCATTTCATAAGACTTTTCTTGATTAACATTGTCTTTGAAATAATGCTTGAAAAGATGCGATATAGACTTCGAAAAAAAGATTGAAAATTTGTTAAAAAGAAATCTCTATAAACATAGTAAAAGTCAATAAATTGACGCAATCTCACTCCTTCGCCACACCTAGCCGAATGGATTTCCATTGGTTGAGTGATATGACTAGTATGAGAGAGCTATTGCGTTTCTAATTGGATATTGATAAAAAAATAGGTGTGTCTAGTTACAGAGATAAAATGAAATTAAAAGTGTTCTCAGAATACCATATGGCAAGTTCCCAAGTCTGCGCAGTCCCCCTTGTCTGCGCACATGCGTATCTGCATGATTCTAGTAAAAGATACGCAACAAGCAGGAACTTTACACATGCAATACATAGACCGGTATTCATAAAAAAATCTGACTCAAAATAGTGGAAACATAATGAATATAGGGTATTTCATGTGACGGCCTCAAAATACAGCCTTTCTCATCAAGATCCATGATTTGTGTGCAAAGTGAATGAGTGAGCAGACATGGGGTACCATTTTTTTTCAATCTGAAAATGGCTGCCCAGAGTTTTTTCAAGAAAATCCTATATTTTCTTTCATTGTTTAATGAGAAATTTGGTGCACTTTCCCTTAATATCAGGAACATTATCAACTGAAAGATTTTGTGAAATAAGAAATTCATGTTAAATCTTAAAGGGGAATCCAACCCAAATAAAAACTTGCTTTTATAAGAAAAAGAAAAATCAGACAAGTCGATAGGTGAAAGTTTGATCTATATTGGACAAACAACAAAAAAGTTATGAATTTTTAAATGTTGTAAATATTGGTAATCACTATACCCATGGAGACTTCAAATTGGCCGCATATGGGATGTCATAGTGATGTAAGGCAAGGACTACTCTTCCATGTACTCCAATACATATTATGGCTAAAATGTCATTTTTCCAAAAAGTTTTATTTTAAATTGTATTTTTCGTTAATGAGGACATAAAACAATATACTGCCTGGATTATATTTAGATTTCTGCCCCAGGGGAATGGGTACTTAGGAGAAAACCACAAATCCCTGATAATAAAGTACATGGCCTATGGGAAAGTTGTCCTTGCCCCTTGTCATAATTTACTTACCCAGTTGCCAATTTGAAATCTACATTCTATTAGTGATCTCAATTTTAAAGCAGCTATAACTTTCTTATTGCTTGTCCGATTTCTTTCAAACTTTCGCCATTCTATTTAATTTATTTTTCGCCTTCCCAACACAACATTTTATGGCCAAGGCTGGATTCCCCTTTAAGTCAAATTGTTAGGTGCGCAGACTTAGGGCCCACCATCATACCAATTCAGAGAGATTTTAAGGTTATTTTACAAGTTTTATCTCACTGAATTTAAGAGATAAAATGTTATTTCATCCGAGTCTCTAAGATAAAATGGGGAAAGACTTTGTATGTCCCTTTGTATGTCCCTTTGTATGTCCCCTCCACTAAATTTTAAAAATACGTCTCCAAAACCCCCTTCTGTCTTTTTCTTTCTTCTTTTTTTTCTTACTTCCGGTGGGAAATTGGATTCGAACCTCTCGCTGCACAGTAGAGGCGCAAGGCCAATATGGGAGACTCTCTCCAATAGGGGAGACAATCTCCCACATTGGAGACTTGCTTTGCAAAAGAAACAAAAGCATGATTTTTTCCACCCAAAATTTTGTCTCACTGAGGTCAGAAGACAGAAGCCCATTTGTTTTGTGTGTGATTGACAACAAAAATCCTTATCAAAACAAAAGTAGACGGTGAATTCTTTAAAGTAGACGGTGAAAAGGGGTAATTTTTTATGAGGAATCTGCTTATCACATTTTTATTTGCTGCCAAGGTAATCCTTTTGCAGCAAATGTATACAAAGGAAATTGGTCTCCCAAACTGGAGACTGTCTCTGAAATTGGATACCCAAATTCTTTACAAAAGTCTCTGATATTGGACTCTTTTTTGGAGATAATCTCCCACATTGGAGACAGTCTCCAATATTGGCTGTGCGCCTCCATTGCTGCAGAACAAAGCATCTCCAGTCTGTCGCCTTTACTGAGCTAGCACTTAGCAGGAATTGTTGAAAGCCATGGCATGGGTTTCGTAACGGTTATCAACCCATATTACGACTAGTCTACTGGGTATTTATTTTTCTGACTAAATAAACCGATGCCTTGGGAATTACACACATTACACATAGTGACACACTCGAGTCGAATGTTTGACAGATAATAATAAAGCCATATTTTGGTATGTATCCGACTTTTCCTTCTTAAATCTCTTATAGGCCTAGGCCTATGTTAGATAATTCTTAAACCTTCTCCATATTTTATTTTTCAATTTTAGTGGAGGGGACATATGGAAGTCTTGCCATAAAATGGATCTCAGATTAATACCAACCCTGGGCCCGGCTTGGGCTCGAACTTCGAACCTCTGCATCAATTTGTAACTTCCCCACACATGGATTACAGGCGCACGCCACAACGCAACGCCCAGTTGAACATGAAACACATTCATTTTATGAGCATGATAAACTGATTCATGTATCGCACTGCACACATTCAATGGCATAATTGCATGGCCTTGCTTGCCAAAGCCAAAAGCAATGCCCTATTTTTTTGCATGCACGTCTCACTCTCTGTCTCAGACTCAGTACCGGTACCGTACCGTACAGACAGTAGCACTCGCACTTGCACTTTGCAGGCATTGAAAACTTACATTTGAATTTCTTGCGGTATGAGCCATCATTCAGTAGATTCAACTGCAAGTTCAACTGCCAAATTCTTCGGAATAGTCAATGGCTATAGTATAAACGTCTAGAGAAGGTGCTGTCCAAGTTATTTTCAGCTTCAGCTTTCTGTTTCAGAATGAATGAACTCGCGAGATGCATGCAATACGTGCAATATTATTGTCGAGGTTATTTATCGAGCAGCGAGCTTGAAAACACGCGGAAGTAATCTGATTGGTCTGTTGTCTCACACTCCTCGTCTCTGATTGGTTACTGGTGATGTAAGAGAATGCGTTGCTCGGCGATGAATAAGGCCATCCCCTGAGCATGCAAGCTGTGTAGTTGCATTGAATGCGGATCGTGTGCATGCACCTGGAACAGAGTCCCAAAGGAAGGGAGGAGGGGGGAGGGGGGAGGTTTCATGAAAGGACCTGTCGGACATTTTATCCGACAAATCTCATTTTAACAGACAGTTACCATACAAACAATGCCCCTCAGTCTATTAAAAATCAGGGAAAGATGTCAGATCTGACACCTTGTCGGATGGAAATGTTTGAAAACGCTCCCCTGTATGGAGGCCGGGGGGGGGGCATTAAAGGGACACTTGCCCCTAAAATAAAAATTATTTGGAGGTTTGTGAATTCTGTTACACGTGCACACGATTGAATTGGATAAACCTATGGCTTAAGAATATTTGAATTGTTCATATAAATCTGTCGACGCAAATTTAGGTTCATGCAGACTATAACGTTTCATAACCTTTCTCCTTTTATCGAGTCGTGATAATTAAAAAAAAGGAATAAATAAACACATCTATTTTTTCCTTCATCATTTTTGGGGGCGAAAGACTAATTTTGGGGATCAATATGTTAATACTAATTATTATTGGAACGAAATACTAAACTGTTTTTACTGAAATAATGATTACTGGTTATTTCTACAGGAATAATCGCATTTCTACTGAATTTAAAGTGTTGTCATCTGCATATGCGGATCCAGGGGGCCCGAAGGGTCCCTCCCCCCCCCCCCCCATATTGGCGGAGCAAAAAAATGGGGAAAAAAGGGAGAAAGGAAATAAGAAGAGGAAAGAAAGGAGGAAAAAAGAGAAAACCTAAGAGGAATGAGAGTGAGACGAGTGACTAGGTCAGGGGAGAGCCCGGTGGGGTCACTCAATATGACTTGGGGACCGCATGACCGTTACCAAAATCGCGGAAAAAGGGGTCAATTTCATGGAACGTCCGCGGACAGACCACTCCTCGAAGTAGTGAAAATAGGGGTGCTCACCGTCCTCGATCTGATGGAAATAGGGGTCAGGAAAAGGGGAAGAAACACGATCACGGGAAGTCCGAAGTAAAATCATGGTCTGACAAAATGCTCCTTCTAACTGATCATGCTCTGTATCTTTATGTGGACAACTTATTTTTACAAAGAAATTCTACTTTTCTTCATTTTCAAGAAAGTTAAAAGTTCTTTTGGATTATTGTATCAGTATGAATTGGTCATCTTTAAGGACTGAGCACTCTCGTGCCTGTGTTGCAGTTTCCTCTAATGAGGAAAGGGTATAAATGCCCTGTCCTTGAAATATGGTAAATAGGGGTAAGTTTGCGAAATGGGCAAAAGTGTCCTTACAATCTTATAATTAGGGGTGTTTCAAGGTACCATTTTACCGCAATTTTGTCCTTGTTTTAAGTAAAAATAGGGGGGTAAATTTCACAAAATGTCCTTGAAATTGACTGCAATAGGGGGTTACTTGCATTTGTGGTAACGGTCATACGCGTCCCCCTCTGCGGGTTAGTGACCCCACCGGGGGAAGAGTTGGAGGCGCGATAGCTCAGTCGGTAGAGCGGGGGTTTCGGATTACGGTGACCCAGGTGCGATTCCCAAGACTATGCGCCAGTGCCCTTTGGTAAGGCATTTATCCTCATTACCAGGTCCCTCGAACATGACCTTAAGCCGTTGGTCCCCTGGTTGCTTGCTCACAGGCATTCGTTTTTTTTTCTTTGCAGTCAGGTTAAAACCTAGGTATATAAAACAAATTTTTAAAATATTTCATGTCACTATATTTTGAAATTTTCACTCGCGCTTCGCGCTCGTATATTGTCCGGTTGATGAGATACATAATACTTTCTCAAAGGCTTGTATAAAGCTTAAAATGTTAAGTTTTGAAGTTAGTATACAAAACATATTTCAGCTCGGACATCAAGCTTTCATTATTTTGTTTGATTTACCAATTGATTTTTTAAAGTGCTCTGTAAAATGTTTGTTTTAAGGTGTGAATATCAACATTTTGCAGCTTGCGCTGTGCGCTTGCATTATTCAATTTGCCAAGTAGGCCTACCTATTGTCTTTGTGTATTCCATAAGATTCTCAATTTCCAGGTGTCTGATTGTAAAAAATGAAGGCTTATGAGCCTGTGCGCTCTCATTTAGATTGGTGAGTTATTAATTCTATAACAAACTAATTAAAATCCCGCATTTATGACAGTTTACAAAAAAAAAATCGGCTCGCGATTTGGTCTCGCATTATTAAATCTTATTCAGGATTACAAAGTGCTTAAAAATCTAGTTTTCAGGCCTCAATGGCAACAAATTCCATTTGGGCTAATTATTATTATTTAGGCTTATCATTAGATTAATAAAATTACGATAACGACATTTTTAGGAATTCTTAAACACTAAATTGTTTCCTTTTCAGAAAGGGATATCGAAAGTTTCATATCGCGCTTAAAAAGAGGAATATGAAGTAAGTCATCATTTCTATATGATGACAAAATGTCCTTTGGCCTAGAATCTCCCGATCCTAGGTCAAAATGATAATAAAATATCAGCTTGCGCTTCGCGCTCGCATCACACCACTGTGCTTTAATTTGTGTTTAAATTGACCCTTTTCATATGGAATATCAAATATTTTCAGCTCGCGCTACGTGCTTGCATGTTTATTAAAAGACGCAAATTGATCTTTATTCATAACGTGCTAAAAGTATCCAGTTTCAGATCAGAATATCAAACATTTTCTACTCACATTATTAATGTAGGAAGATCCCGGTGGGGTCACTCAGCCGCAGAGGGGGACACGTATGACCGTTACCACAAATGCAAGTGACCCCCTATTGCAGTCAATTTCAAGGACATTTTGTGAAATTTACCCCCCTATTTTCACGCAAAACAAGGACAAAATTGCCATAAAATGGTACCTTGAAACACCCCTAATTATAAGATTGTAAGGACACTTTTGCCCATTTCGCAAATTTACCCCTATTTACCGTATTTCAAGGACGGCATTTAACACCCTTTCCTCATTAGAGGAAATTGCAACACAGGCGTCAGAGTGCTCAGTCCTTAAAGATGACCAAGAGCCAAGTCATACTGATACAATAATCCAAAAGAACTTTATTTTTCTTGAAAAATAAGAAAAGTAACGGTAGAATTCTTTGTAAAAATAAATGTAGAGTTGTCCATATAAAGATACAGAGCATGATGTGCGCGCCCTCTGCGGCTGGTGACTTGGTGACGGATTTTACTTCCCGTAATCGTTCTCCCCTTTTTCCTGACCCCTATTTCCATCAGATCGAGGACGGTCGGAGCACCCCTATTTTTACTACTTCGAGGAGTGTTCTGTCCGCGGACGTTCCTTGAAATTGACCCCTTTTCCCGCGATTTTGGTAACGGTCATGCGGTCCCCATGTCATATTGAATGACCCCACCGGGAGGAAGATACCAAATTATAATATACCCATTCTTTTTCATGATTTAAAAAACATGGATAGAGTGTACCGTTTTCAGGTTTGACAGCTATGTTTTTACTTCTCAATACTTTACTTACAATATGCCCACCCCCCCCCCCCCCCACCAAAAAAAAACCGTCTGGTCCAACTTTCAAGGAGAATGATATCTTTGGAACAAGATAGCTTCTGTACAAATAGAAAAAAAAACAGATCAACGAAAATTTGAGAAACACAAAATCGGATAAATAATGAGAAAGTTAAGAGCATTTGAATGTGTGATGTTTTGTTAATGTTTTGTATCTTGTATGTAGCTGAATAAACGTCACTTGCAAACAAATCTCCCCATTACTGTAGTATTTGTACAACGCCTACTTAGCTTGTTGTACGCGATCAAATGGGAGGCTGAATGTCACACATTCGTACCGTTGCACAAAAGACGTACCATCCAAAATGTACCATTGCACGGCTTTAGGAGGTGACGTCACAATGCGATTTCATTGAATAAGATGACAATGCGCGTACAACCCGCTGGCTAAATGCGCAATGCTGTCCAAGATCATGTGCGCTTGTGGGCCCGGCTTGTGGGATTTTGCTTTTCGCTTTCAATATTTTTGCTCCTTTTTCATAGATTACTGGAGGGAAAAACTCTTCTTTTTTCATATTTTCGCTAGATTCCGAGGCGTTGTACAACACAAATAGCGAATATTCTTATTCGTGCAATGGTACGAGATTTCGCATTCGGTGAAAGAAAGAAACGCTCTATTCAACTCGGCTAACGCCTCGTTGAATAGAGCATCTTTCTTTCACCTCATGCGAAATCTCGCACCATCGCACTCATGCCTATTCGCTATTTGTATAATATTTCACTTACACTGCCTATTTTTTCGCATCTACCAGTAGAGCATATTTCTATAGGAGGGCATGTAATACAGGGGCGGTATTCTGAACATTGTCTTTTCTCCATATTTTATCTTATCTCAGAGATATGACAAAATCGATATTCTGGTGGATGTCATATCTTTTGTCACAAAAATTGTCATAAATTTTGTCTCTTCTCTTTAGAGCGCAGCAAAAATACGCGGCTTTAAATGCGCGAAATCCTTTTATACAAGCAAAAGATATGACAAAAGTTATGACAGGGGGTAGCAGTCATAAATTTTGTCATATCTTTTAGTACCACATATCCCGATACCCTGTCAACTGAATGTCAAGCAAATAATTATATTATTTAGATTAGATTGTGGTATTAGTTTCACTCATATTCCATGACAATTTTCAAAATTATTTTTTCATGCTACAATTAGTTAGGCCCTACATATTTATTCCTCCTTTTTTTCTCTGTTTTCTTTACTTTTCTAATTCTCCTCTAAAATCCTTCACAGCTCCCTGTCTCTCTTTATAATGAAGCGCATCAATATACGCGTAGTTGCGCGATGCCAGCAACTGTTTTTGGGATACGCCCTACCTGCCACGGGGCTTTCCTATTGGCTAGAAGGGCTCCAACTGGGAACTAACGATGATTTTGATTGGTTTGCTTCCGAAAAGATGGGTGGGAACTTTGAGAGATATGACAGGGAAAAGACAATGTTCAGAATACTGATTTGTGACAATCATAGCGGTGTCACATCTCGGAGAGAAATGACAAAAGTTATGACAAAAGTTATGACAGAGTTACAGAATACCACCCCAGATTTTTAAAGAATACATCATAGATAAAGAGTTTTTATCACCATAAGAAAAAAGCCAAAAGAGACATTTTGGGGGTATTTTATAGGCTTTATAGTCCATCAAAGGGAAAGTTGTTCACATGTGACATCACACATCCTCGTCGCATTAATAGGATCTCCGTAACATTAGTGATTGCAATATCAAAGCTTATAACTTTCCCATTATTTGTCCACTTTTTCTCAAACTTTTTTTGTTCCTCTTCTTTGATTTTTCTGTTTCGACACAAGCCTACTGTCTTGTTCCAAAGGTTCCATTCCCCTTTGGTAAACGCCAATATCTTGGGCATAAAATTGGATCAGATGCACAGAAATGAGCAATTTTATTGCTTCAAACACAAGCAATTGCAAGCCAAGCAAAAGAAAGATCATGCCTTAGCATTTGTTTTATTTCGTAATTATAACCATTTGCCTCCAGAGTCATTATGGTCATGCGAACTCGACTCACAAAACGAAAACGAATGCAAAATGAAGTGTGGCAGTGCAAAACACCGCTGCTCTCCTGCAACATCTCTTCCCATGCTTCCGTAGACGTGATGTCAAACTATTCCTTGTTTCTAAGTGATAAACAGGGGCGGCCGAACGAAGATGAAGGGGGAGGGAGTCGCGCAGGGGAAAACGGCACATTTTCTTTTGAAAAGGGCACCGATCTTAAAACAAAAAAAAAATATCCACATTAGTGTAATCATGTCCATGGTGTAATGAGCCAAGAGTTTTGAGTGGGCTAGATATATAGTCGTATCACGTAAAATTAACAAGCAGTGGTGAGCAAAATCCTTGACATTTCTATAACGAAAATCCATTTTTGTGATAGATTTTGACATAATATTCAGAAAATAATGTCATATTTCACCTTTTTTTGGGGGGGGGCTGGGGTTGGGAGCAAGATCTCTATACGCCACTGCTTATCTACCCCACTCACATGACATGTCTCATGAAACTTACGGCACGTAAGATTATTCTTACAAGTTTTATTTAGTAACATACAAAAATTAAGAATATTGTTTGATTCAAAGGGGCACTCGTTAACACATGAAACGGGCCCTTCTCAGAATACAGAATGTGTTTGTGAGGGGTATTTTTCTTGGGTAAAAATGGGAAGTGATACCAGAAAGGGAACCTATAAAAAGGGGCACTTATTACGGGTAATTCTCAGGTATGAAAGGCGCACAGAACACGTTCAACGAGTGGCATTTTTCTTGGATAAAAAGGGGCACTGATTCGAGAAAGGGCACTTACAAGAAGGCAAGGGGCACTTGTTCACATCTAAAGCGGAACCTTCTCATGTGAAAGGGGCACGGAACGTACGTTCTTGAGGGGGATGTTTTGGTAAAAATGGGCAGATACGAGAAATGGCACTTTCTATAACATAAAACGGGTCCTCCTCGGGAGATAGGGGCAAAGAACACGTTCAAGAGGGGGGCATTTTTGGTAAAAAAAAATCATAGGAGAAAGAGTACTTTGTGCTCCGACGGAGCTAAAAAAACAAGCAAGAGAAATGTTATACGCTCTTTAGCTATAGCTTAGGGACGCACTATTAAATTTCCAGGGGCGTGAATTCCCCCCCCCCCAAAAAAAAAAAAAAAAAAAAAAACTTGACTCACCACCAGCGTAAAAAAATGGTCCACTGACAAATCATCTGAAAGGTGCAAAAAAAAAACCTTGTCTCAATGGAGAAAGGAAAAACAAATTGCTCAAATAAGAGAGGATTTTTTTTTTGCATCGACCCAAACTTCCAGCCCCCGCCCCCCCCCCCCCAACACTGGGTATCTCATGGTGCGTCCCTGAATCGTCAAGGAATTGCTTGCAGTCGGTAAAGCCCCTTTCACAATTGACGTACGACCTGTTTACGACCGCCTGCAACAGTTTTTTCTTGTTGTTGCACGATCGATCCCTTGGTGTCTTGCGAGCACTCGCAGTCGTTGTAGACGATCGCACGAACTCGAGGTGGTAGGAGGTGGTCGTGACTGGTCGCATCTGAACTTTGAACATGTTCAAAATCCAAACGCGATCAAATACGATTGATTCACTCGCATCAGGTCGTACCATCGGTCGGGCGATCATCGTGTGAGTGTTGTTCAACGTTGTACGACTTGGTGCGAGAGGTGGCACAACTACGTATAGTCGCATTTAGTCGACTGGAGGTCGTACAACACTGGCACATGTGCTAGAGACCTACAGAGACCAGTCTTGCGACTGGGTGCGATAATATAAGACTGTTGCAAGACCGATCGAAATTACGGCTTACAACATTCCACTACCGTTGCATTCGCATGTATGCGACCGTTCAGCCCCTTTCACAATTGACGTCCGACCAGTTTACGACCGGCTGCAACAGTTTTTTCTTGCTGTTGCACGATCGATCTCTAGGTGTCTTGCGAGCACTCGCAGTCGTTGTAGACGGTCGCACGAAGTCGAGGTGGTCGTGACTGGTCACATCTGAACTTTGAACATGTTCAAAATCCAAACGCGATCAAATACGATCGATTCACTCGCATCAGGTCGTATCCGGGGTCGTACCATCGGTCGGGCGATCATCGTGCGAGTGTTGTGCAACGTTGCACGACTTGGTGCGAGAGGTGGCACGACTAAGTTTACTCGACTGGAGGTCGTACAACACTTGCACATGTGCTAGCGACCTACATGTACAGAGACCTGTCTTGCGACTGGGTGCGATAATATATTGGCCATAAGACTGTTGCAAGACCGATCGCAACGGCTTACAACATTGCACTACCGTTTCATTCGCATGTATGCGACCGTTCCCCTCGCAATCCCTCGTGCAACACTCGCATGTGATCGCACGAGCACAATAGGATCATAAGCGACTTACTCGTGCAACGGGTTTTACTGGTTGTTTTTGTTGTACGACAGCTGTTGCAACTGTGAAAGCCTCATTATGAAAGATTTCTGCCTAAATGAGACAGAAAATCGTGTACAACTCTTGAACGCACACACAGGTCACGGAGTGACCCTGAGTGCAAACAGCTGACTGTGTTACAACTTAGGGGTGATACATTTTCACAATAGGGGTGAGGCAAACTCACTGGAGGGACTTTAATTCACTTATAACAAAGAAATGTGTACTACAGTACTCCTGTTGAATGCTCTGATGGAAATTATATGAGTTTCACATTCATTTGAACGGGAGGACAAGATTATTGTATATATCGAGTGCATTATGCATAAATCATATACCATTGCGACCCCTGCCTGGCCGATGGTCCAGGCATGACGATCCTGAGTGACGTCACCGATAGAGACCTCAAATGCCAGGAGAGCCTATTTGATAACTGACTTCATCTAAAAAACAAGTATTGAAGATAACATATACTGGGGAAATGGCTTTCATTTTCATGAAATATACATTCCGTTCCTCAATAAATCTTTAACCCCGTCGTTAACTGCCCATTCATTCTCGAGCAATGGGGGAATGAATACAGAGTGTCTCAAAGTTTGTGTGAAAAAAGGTGCATTTTCCATAGAACTTCTGCCAAAAGCAATGCGTAAGGGAAAGATTAGCCCCAAAACACGAATAGATGAGTTAACCAAATGGGATGAATCATGAAAATCAGTGAAATATAGTTTCTCCTGTACTCATTACTGAATACCCCGACTTGATACGATTAATTTTTCCCCCTCTCCATCAACTTTTAAGAAAAAAGGTGCATATTTTCATAAAAATATTATGTGTTATATCGACGGACGCCCGTGCGTACGAGCAGGAGGAAGTCAAATGTCTCGTATTTTTCATAATGTGTGTGATCTTATGAGATGACTGGCGATTGATGCCTGTTGCAGCATGTCGCACGACCAAAAGGTCGCAAATGGTCGTACGTCAATTGTGAAAGGGGCTTAAAGGGCTTTCACCGTTGCTCTTGCGATCATTACTTATGTTGCACAGAATCGCAACGGTTGTAAGCAGTCGCACCACTAATTGTGAAAGCGGCTTAGCGATTGCTTAAACTTACAAGCAAAGGCATTTGCTCTCTCATTTACATGCATACGGAACCAAGCAAAATCCAAGCAAAAGCCTCAAAAAAGCAATTGATATTTTTTATGCATCGACCCACTATCATAAATACGGAAATATCTGTTTTGCCACTGAGCTATTTATTCTACCCCAGTCTCTCTCATTCTACCCCTCCCCTCTCTCTCCCCCTCCCTCCCCCCTCTCTCTCTCTCTATTCTTTTCTCCCCTTATCTCCATCCCCGGTGTAGCTTTTTTCTCTGTCCTTCTATTTTCGATCCATGATGAGAAGAACAAAAATAAACAGGTATTATACGGATAAATTTATTTTATTTTACTATTTTAAACATGCAGTAAGTTAATGGGTGTGCATCCTACTAAAGCAAGGAAATGAAAATATCTCGACATTATTCTTCCTGTCATATAAAAAAAACATGCAAAGGGTGTCACAGTATGTATAAAATTGACATTGTACGCGTGTTTATGATCATTGGCGGCGGAAGCCAACAAAATTAGGAGGGGTCCACTTGAAATTTTGTGATGGACACAGGTAAAAATTTTGACAAGAAAAAAGAAAAAAAAAGTCATCAAACGAAATTTTCGGGGGGGGGGACCAAACACATTTTATAGGGGGGCGCAGGAAACTAAATTGACAAGCAATCAACAACAAAAAAAAAAGGTTATGAACTAAAACTGAAGCGGGGGATGGGGGACGGGGGACAGATTCCCCCTTAATCATATATGTTTATGATAAGATACCAAAATAGCATTTTCATATAAAATATGAAGAAATGCGCAATGACTATTCATTTTATAATCATAAATGTATTTTTTCTGTCAAGGCTCTATGTCCTTATCCTCCCCCTTTCCAATCCTATCAGTGCTATCACGTTTTGACCTCACAATTGAAATTAAGTTCCATATCTATTCCATAATCAGGACAAATTATTCCAAGTATATCTACCAAAATATGAGCACTAGATCGGATTATTACATTACATTTCATGCATGAAATTACAACAATGATAATAATAACAATACTGATAACAAAAATAATAATGATAATAACAATAATCAAAACAGAAATAATGATTCAAACAATAATTAGCCGCGATGATGATGATAATGATATAAGTTTTCCCGCTTAATTTAATACAGGAGTCACTTTAGTAATGTGCATTTATATTCATGCGTTATCATTTCCCACATTTATAACACATTTATATTTAAAAAAAAAGAAATTGTATGCATCTTGGCTAAATTAGAAATTTGTTAAGCACAAATTTGAAGTGACACAAATTTCTTTTAATGCAGTTTTCATCATAAAAAAACAAATCAATATTGCATCTGTTGCAAAGGGTTTCACGTTTTAATTACAAAGGTTTAAAGACAATCTATATTCTTCCTTTTAACCCGACACTGTTGACTGTGTGGCATTTTCATTAATATTAAATTCTTTTTTGTGTGTGTTCTATCAACTTTATTACAGGTCCCAAGGGCGGATCCCTTATTTTCCCGGGGGATTTGTAAAGGAAAAATTTGACAACCTAAAAAAAGTTCTTCACTACTACATCAAGGTCATTTGGTCCAGGAAAAAATTGACAAGCAAATCATAAATTAAAAAAAAGATGATTATTGTCACTATATGATGATAGTTCCTTTGGAGAAGGTCTTAAGTATCCGGAACCTACTTGGATCCTGCTGATCTTATCCTCTTAAAAGACAAATCCACCCCAACCAGAAGTTTATTTGAATAAAAAGAGAAAAATCCACGGAGCATAACACTGAAAATTTCATCGAAGTCGGATGCAAAACAAGAAAGTTACGACATTTTATAGTTTCGCTTAATTTCACACAACAGTCCTATGCACATCCTGGTCGGTATGCAAATGAGGAGACTGATGACGTCATCCACTCACTATTTCTTTTGTATTTTTTTATGTGAAATATCAAATATTCTAATTTCATTCTCAATGTCAAGTGAAACAACTATTAAGTTGTCCCTAAACATGTGGAATTAGCATTGTTTAATGCTATATTGTTTAGTCAAGTTGGTCCTTATTGTCAAATCTGTAAAAAAAGAAATATTGTATAATTCAAACAATAAAAAACAAAAGAAATAGTGAGTGAAAGAAATCATCGTCTGTCACATTTGCATGTCACTGAGTTGTGCTTATCACTGTTTTGTGAAAGATAAGCGAAGCTTTAGGATATCATCATAACCATGATAACTTTCTTATTTTACATCCGATTTTGATTAAATTTTCAGCGTTTTGCTAGTTTGATTTTTCTCTATTTATCCAAATCAACAATTTTCTGGGGTGGACTTGACCTTTAAATAGACATAATCAATACAAAGAGAATCCTAAGCCATGTGAAGATGCCGAGGGTAAGAGAACATCTGTTGCGCCATTTTTGAGTACCCGGATGTATCAGGATCTTGTTCTACAATACCTTGTGTCGTTATTTCTGAAATGTATAGTATGCCCCGGAAGTAGAATACATCAGAGGGTTCATAACCAGGATTGATAGTCTTCAGATCATTGCCATCTAAATCCATGTGTTTGATTACCTTTTGGCCTATGTCTGAGATGTAGATTCGTCCTCCTAGGAAAGAGAATAATAATAATAATAGCTGCATTTATAAAGCGCCTTTTGCCTGAGGATACAAAGCGCTGCTATTATTACCCCGGGTTTAGCTCGAGCTACCATCACCGGCGCTCAGTGCATGCAAGGAATTAATCCTGCCGTGTACCCATTCACCTCACCTGGGTTGAGTGCAGCACGGTGCGGATAAATTTCTTGCTGAAGGAAAACACGCCATGGTTAGGATTCGAACCCACGACCCTCTGTTTGAAAGGCGAGAGTCAGAACCACTAGACCACGACGCGCCCGCATAGATAATCAGTAATCTTTTAAGGCTGTATACCAATCATATTTTATTGTTAAAAAGCTTAAGCGTTACGCTCAAGACCTAGTTACAACAATCGGGAAGAATTCAGGAGGCATATTTTTCATCCTCTTAATATACGCACGAATGAGGGCTGTATCCTTGATAAAGAATTAGCGAGGTGACTTGGTCCATTATACAGGTTCCCTCTTGTTTCACCATGATCTATTTTAAATTGTCTTTGATTTCAAATTGCTGTGTTATAAGCATAGGGCCTACATTGTTGAATCTCTTCTGATGTTATGTTGCCTTTGTATCATGTTTACTGGTGAACAGAGTCGAATTCCATGCAATTCCAATGCTGACTACTAAAATTTCTATTTCCAAATGCCTAGCCAGTATAGCCAGAGGGATATCTCCTGATGTTTATAACATATACCTGTAATACAAAGTGATTTTTATTCACCTGTGTCATCTACGCTAAGCCCTGTTAAATCAGAAAACTGCGAGCTATAAAATAGCTGTTGACGATTTGTTCCGTCGAAATTACATCGCTCCAGTCTGTATTTGTGTGTGAAATACAGGTACCTGCGTGTATAGACAGGAAGGTAAGGACGGATGAGATCAATGACTGAAAAAATTATGAAACATTTTAATAAGAAATATTGCAAACAGTTTCGTTACTTTTGTGATTGATACATTACTCATAGCAAGTTTATATCAGCTTTAGAAGAGGGGACTCGTTTTCTCGTCAACAGGAAAACGGCCGACCACCATTTACCATGGAGTGGAAATATTTTTCATTGAATTTGAGAGGCAATATTTTTTTGTCATCAACGGTCGACACTTTCTAATTCCGGCGAATTTACTTTTGCAAGAAAACAGGGGGTGCCCGCGATCCCATACATTGCACGACCCTGAATAATGATAAAGATGTTTTTGATAATGGTAATATCACGATGAACATATGTCAGGGATAAATGAGGAATGCGAGTAAACCAATCAGTAAAGATAGTTTTTGGCTCAAATAAAAAATTAAAACGAAAGACTATAATCGTTTGGTTGAAATTTAGGGTGTGTGGCTTCTTACCCGAGAGAAGGTTTAGCCTCTACAGTCCTAGGATCTTCTGGATTTCCAACAATTTCATCTTGACCTGTACCATCTATCCCTATTGACGCTATCTTCTCCGAACCCCTGAAGGCACAGTATACCCTCCTTGATTCTTCGTCTATCGATATTCCTGCAGGGCCTTGTAAAGAAATATATTGACAAAGTTAATCGTAGTAATTATTACGTAATGATTGGAGTCAAAGCAAAGTAATCTAGACAATCAGGGTGTTCCATGGGTACAAAGATAGATTAGGAAATGTTACCTCTAAATTTTTCGTGATATCTATGGAATATTCTCTAATTTTACGTAATTTTGATTTACATAAAATAAATATTTTCTGAACGGTTATTCTGAAGTCCTGTTACTTCGAAAGTAAAGTCAGGTTTGCTCGTATAATAGCTAATAAACTTTACGAACATTCTTATATTTTGGACTATTGAACCCTCGGAGGAACGCCCTATTTCGTTTTTTGATGCAACATCCTTCGCAATGTAGAACCTTATAATCATTTTCGGAATAGAATTCCTTCAAATTTACGAAATTTCGGATGAATAAAACTCCGAATATCGATCATTTTCAGTATTCGAACGTTGGACGTACAAACCAGAAACACGAGAAATGTCGGTTTAAAGTAGGTCTTAGTAAATGATGTGCCTCTTGGTTTGCCCATTGAAAGATTGGACATACGGGGCCCATTTCATAAATGACTGACAACTGTTGTTACTTTGCAATTATGGCAACTACCATGGAAACCTTGATTCTGATTGGCCGTTGAATCCTGTTACCATGGCAGTTAATTGCCTTGATTCCAAAGTTACAACAGTTGTAACTTTATGAAACGGGCCCCTGAACTTTTCATTTTTCCCATCAAAGTTTCTGGGAGGAAGCGCTATATCCTAAATATCCTAATCCTTTTGAAGATTGCAGAATAAAGGAAAGATCTTTCCACTAAAGCGATGAAGCACATAGGGTTTTAGGGATACATTTTAGGGGCCTAACATAGTTCTTATTTGTTCAAATGGATAATATGAGTAATAGAGTCAGACGACACGTCCCTCGTTTTTACACTTTTCTTTCTTTAATACTTGTGACAAAACCCCTGCGTTCACCATAATTGGAACCATAATCTTCTTACCATTGTAGTCAAAGATGACCTGTTCCTTATCGGACCCATTCTCCCTTGCCTTCCATATCTGATTTCCATTAAAATCTGTCCAGTATATGATCTCGTCCACGCTGTCATAGGCCACATCCCAAGCAATAGAATGCGTAGCAACAGTGAAAGAATACGTTACTGGATTCCCTATCCATATGCAAGATCCACCTTCATCAGCCACGAAGATTTTAACATCTACATAAAAAAAATCAAATAAAAAATATAGACAAAATGCAGTATCATTTTTGTATATTTAGTCCAGCAAATAATGCATTAATTATTTACAATTAAACAAGCTTGGGCAAGCTCTAAGCCTGTTTACAGAACCGATCATTGTAACAACAATATTGACTTCGGTAATGTAAAAAAAAAACGGTGTGGGTGAGAGTGAAAGCCTGAAAGACGTACCCTTTTAACTCAATGATTCAAATCATCTTATTATTGTGAAATGGATACAAAGGCACCCAAAAATAGAAGGTCGGAGTTAGATTGACCTAAACGGAGCGAATTCACTTACTAAGGAGAGACCTTGTTGTCTCTATTGCCGCAGTGGTAGAAACTAAAGTACTTGTCGTGGGTGCGGTAGTTGATGGTTTTTCGGGCGGAGAAGTCACTGGAGAGGTTGCAGATGTTGTTGGGTGTGTTGTTAAAGTTGTCAGATCTGTTGATGAAGATGTCAAGAGTATTGTTGATGATATCGATGAAGTTGTCGGAGGTGTTTCTGGTGGTACTGGTCCAGATGTTGTCGATTCAGAAATCAAAGTTGTTGGAGATTGTACTGGATGTGATGTTGAAGATAAAGCTAGAGATGTTGTTCCAAATGATGTTCCATCTGTTGTCGATGAGGGTGCGGTAGTTGATGATTTTTCGGGCGGAGAAGTCACTGGAGAGGTTGGAGACGTTGTTGGTTGTGTTGTTGAAGATGTCAGATCTGTTGATGAAGGTGTTGTCAAGAATATTGTTGATGATGTCGATGAAGTTGTCGGAGGTGTTTCTGTTGGTACTGGTGCAGATGTTGTCGATGCAAAAATCAAAGTTGTTGGAGATACTACTGGATGTGATGTTGAAGATAAAGCTACAGATGTTGTTCCAGATGATGTTCCATCTGTTGTCGGTGAAGCTGAGGTAAGAGTTCCTGGTGGAGTGGTATCCGTTGTTGATGGAGTGATGTCAGGTGTTAAGTAATATACTGTTGAGATTTGAGATGTTACTTGGAAATCAGACGTACTTTGCGGTGCTGTCGATGAAAAGGTACCAGTTGTATGTCCAGTTTCGAGGTTTTCACAGTTGCGTTCAGTGAAATTAGCCGGACATTGACAAATATACCCAGACAATAATTCCAAGCAACTTCCTCCATTTTTACACGGATTTCTGGCACACTCTGATTGAAGACACAAAGATTGACATCAACAATTAAGAGAATAATAGAGGTATAGGTGGATAATGGAAGGATTGTGTTGGGATCATGATTATCAGGAATAAAGTGCATGCCTTATGGAATGAATTAAAGGCCATCACAGACCACAATCATAACAATGTAATCTTCCCTAAACTTCGAAATAGCAGACTGATACAAATGTAAAGGAAGAGTTTTATTGACCAGAAATATTTTTACCGTCAATTTTGAATAATTATACTCAGAGATAAAGTAACATTCAAAAATCTGCATTCACATGCACTCATGAAAGGGAAGGTACCCCCCCCCCCCCTCTTACAGTACCATCCATAACACTGAAGAAAACATTATCTGGTCAACATGGTCAATAATAACGATAATCACGTACCAAATCCAAAGCTGTTATGAGCTCAAGGCACTGACGAAAAGAAAAGGCTATTACATGTAGATGGATAAGAGGATAAGAGAACAACACTCATTACATAAAATGATACTGGAAGGCAAATTTACACAAATGGAAGTTTTTAAAGCAATTTGTAAACAATCGGCATTTGAAATTGTTACGAATCTGACGTGGCAATTGATTCTACAAGGAAGGTCTAGTATGTGCAAATGGCCGACTCACCCTTCCCCACGATTTCTTAGATTTTGAGAGAGGAAGCAAATTGGAAACACTTATACTGATTAGACACGTTAGACGTCGAGGATGATATGGCATCAACAAAATACGTTAAACTCCTGGGCAAACCAGTGGATAGAGTGACAAATCAACTATACCTGGTGTTAGTTTACAGGCTGTATGTTGAAGTGTATTTCTTGGGAATGACATTGTAATTACGACACGGACAGCTGTAGGATAGATGAGAGTGCCGTTTGATAGAGTGACGGCGCTACATCGAGACGCTGGGAAATGTATTCCTAGAAGGAAAAATGATTATATCGATGAAAGTAATAGTCATAGAGATCAAGTATTTAACACTTAAATCTTTGGTCATGAATAAATTTAACCGTTTGGCCTACGATTTGACTAATACTAGTTTGCAAAGAACTCACGTTAAAAGAAAACAAAAATTACACATCCTACATGTCCTATACGACTGTGGCAATCGTTATTGATTTTCTGACTTGAACATGATGTATGGAAATAGACTTAGTATTATTTTATTTTCCCAAAGTGCCGAAATGATGAACAATAAAAAATTGATAAATGATAGATTTATAAGATTTTGCCTGTAACAAAGAGCAAAGTCAAGTATGCAATTTAGTAACTGAAGAGCTTATATATTTTATGCTATTCCGGATATAGATGTTTGTTTTTGTCTACTCAAGTAAAATGTACAATGTTGCAATGCTTTGATAGTTTCTGTGATAATTCTACTATTATCCTGGCTTCTTTTAGTGTGGTTGATAATAGTTTTCTTGTTAAATGCATTTATATTTCCTTTGTTCGATGTTCAGTAGTCTGTCTTGATGGTTACTATTAATTTTCATCTTCGATTATTTTGTAAATATTGTAAACATTTTCAGTTTGGCCCTTGGACTATTGTATCATGCATCTATATTTCAAACCGAAAAAATAAATGAATTGATAAATAAATAATTAATTGAATAAAATGTTTTCATGAACCTTCAATAGATTTGAAATACTACCTTTCACAAATGCCGTTAGACCGAATAAAAGAGCCAAACTTCGAAGTAAGGAAACTTCCTAGAATTGAAAGATAATAAGACACTTGAAATTGATTCTTTCAAAGTTCATAAATTAATCTAATCTTATAATAGCTGGCTGTAATATGCATGGGTGTTGATCCCAAGGAGTCCCCCAATATTTCAGGTAGGGGGATAGCGTGGTGTGTAATCACCCCCCCCCCCCATTAATTTGACTGAATTATTAAAGGGATTAAAAATGATTAAAAAGTGATTAAACAGCGATTAAAAAGTGATTAAAAAGCGTAAAATATGGAGGGTTGTTTGTTAAACCACACAACATGAATGAATCATTTTACCATAATGCACTCTAGGAAGATAAATCATTTTAAACGGTTCATGGATATGTTTAACCTCAATAAATGAGCCAATGATAATTATAAGGTAATATATAATAAAGAACAAGAAATTTACTTTACCATTTTCCACAGAGAAAAAATCAAAACAAACCAGGAATTCCCGAAGTGTTATCATCCAGCTCGCAGAATGAAAAGAAAAACAGGGTGGCATTCTACAAACGTTTGTTCTCTTCAAGATACTGTAGCTTCATAATGCATCCTCGACTCGATTTCAATTTCCGAAAACAAAATAATTAATCAATATGAGCTTGATATTCAACCAATGCTTAGCATCTAACGTTTCTCTACATCTTAATTTGCATTCCACCTCCCCCGTCTCCCTCTCTCTCTCTCCGTCTCCCTCCCTCTCTCTCTTTATAAATCTATCTTCCATTTTGTTTTTTTCTCTCCCTTCCCCTCGCCCAATAGGACGCACACTCTCACTGCACACTCACCTACGCCTCACACTTTCCCTACCGCCATTATCTTCCTCTCTCTCTCTCTCTCGTGCTCTCTCTTGGGCATTTTTATGCTGTTCATTTTCCATGCCCATCAGAGGAACCAATAAAAAGCATGCAAATAGTAATATTATACACAGTCAATCAATAAGATATTGCTTAAAACAGAAAGATAAATAGTTAAAACATTGGCCCCAATTTCTGATTTATTGGACAAAAAAGCGGTCCATTAAATCTCAATTTTTTGAAATAACTGAAGATATTGATTCAATGCTCGGTATGAAATGCATATATAATTTGCGAATTCGAATTTTCATGACCATTACAATAAGACAATATATCTTGCATGGTTTGTAGATGTAATAGACCGTCGATAAAAGCATGAATAATTGATGGATCCGTGCAGAGAGAAGGAACACTTATCAGTTGGCCTGTATTTTTCATTACTTGATGGCAAATGCGACAAATGGAGCATGCGACCCCCCCCCCCCCCCCCATTGCACCAGTTCTAAGCCAGTTCACGATTAGCTCATGATAAACTTTTCTCAAAGAACCTTTCGTATTTTAAATTACGACAAGCATTATCGATTTCAATTGAAGATGTTGAATAAGAATTCCAGAAATAGCATCATTCAAATTCAATGAAAGAGAGCCATCACAGATGGTAACTCGCTGAATGCATCGGTGATCAACTTTGGAAATTGTTTGTAGCTTTGGGATACACTGTCAAATACCAATGATTATCAATACTAAGTTCTTCTTCAGTGGATGTGAAGAAGAAATTTTTTTATTTTTTAAAGGAACGTAATCATCATCTCATGAGTATTATGTCAGTGAATTTGAAAAGCACCTTTATGGTTTATCTCAAATGACATTTTGCTGCCTATGTGCAGTTTACAACTGTGAACTAGCGTATTATATCGACAAGAAATAATGCGAAGATGATCGACAAATGGGGTATTTATAGAGTGTAAGGGAGAGGGGCAAATAGAGAGAGGGTGGGGGGGGGGTGGGTGTCACACATTGCTGGTTTAGATGGCTGTTCACGGCGGTTTGGTAATAAGTTCGGAGTTCCATTCTGCGCATAATGAGAAGGCCATTCGCACTAAACGTGCTAAAAAAGGTGGTGGTATTTCAAAGTTGGCCAAGTACATTTTATAGCAACTTGATTAATGCATTCAAAGTAAAAATGCAACAAATACTATCACAGAGTGTTCGTTGGTGTGCTATTCTAGTCACCTGGTCTAAACAATAATCCTGCGATGTAAGACATGCTTACATAATATCTTGCTTTGAAATCTTATTGAAAGAAATGAAAGGTTATTTGACCAAAATTTCCCATGATGTAATACCGAACTGGTCTATAAGTTCGGAGTTCCATTCTGCGCATGATAAGAAGATGGTCATTTGATCCTTCAACTTTCTTTCATGGCATAGGGGTTAAATATTCAATTAGATAAGCATCAACTTTGATGTCTTGATTACTTATACATTGTAATCCTTTTCAGTGTGTGCTTTCATTAGATCCACTGGAAATCAACGATGCATTCAGTAACAACGTCAGGTATTTAAAAGTTTTCAAAGTACATTTTAATAGCAACATGCGAATGCATTCATAGTAGAAATGCAACAAATACCTTCATAAAGCGTTTATTTGATATGATATTCTAATCACCTGGTCTATGCGATTTGTACATCCTGCCATTCCAGGCTACCTTACGTAATATCTTGCTTTGAAATTTGCCTATCCTAATGGAAGAAATGAATGGTCAATTATAATATTTTGCCAATTCGCATTCAGCAGGCTTGTCAATTATTTCTTTTGCCATATGGGCCCTTATCACACAATGATAACGGCTTAGCCAAACCATGATAGTAAAAAGGATGGAGTGACAATCAATGCAATTAATTCATAAAAAAACTTCCACTTTCTAAAGAAGAAACCAATAATACACAGGTGCTCTGAAGCCTTGGGCGGTGAGCTGTGATGCCGCCAGTTTCATGAAAAGTGAATTTTGTTGAAGATTTTTTATGATTTGGAATATTTTAAATTTCATTTGATCAAAAAACGTGGATATTAAACACCCTGACGAAATAAATGTAATATCCTTAACATCCTTATAGTGCCCTGAAATCGGTGGAAATTTTGCATAACAGTTTCGAAATGTGAAAAACCCTCAGAATTCAACAATTTTTAAATAAAAATTTTGGTAAGTTAATTCCACACAATCTACATTACAAAAAATAAAGATTGATTTTTCGGAATATATCAACATGTATTTCTGGTGTGACATGTCACAGTTGCGGCTACATCTGGTCAGTCGAGTAATTTCAAATTATATTTAAAAGAAATATTATTTCATATTTCGACAGAAATAAGTAATTATCCATACAATAGCATATTTCCTTTTGCAACTTAACAAAGTCTGTAGTGATTAGGCAAGAATATTTATTTTTCCCAAATCGGCAAGAAAATAAAAATCAATTTTACCTTCATGGCAGAACTGTGTAAGAGATTTAAGAGCACCATTCTTATCTGACGAGGTGTGATCGTCCATAAAACACCGTCCGTGTTCACACAGTGACTCGGCTCGGGGTTTCGACGCGCGAGCCGTGCTTAGCACGGCAATTTTATGCTGTGTAAACGCGATTAGTGCGATCCGCCAGCCGTGTCGAAAACGGCTTTTTGGTCACCGTGTTTGCCCAGTGACTAGGCTCGGGGGGTTTGACACGCGAGCCGCATTCAACATGGCAATGTTATGCTGTGTAAACGAAATCGATGGGATCCGCGAGCCGTTTCTTTTTTGATTCGCCAAAATCGTAGGTTTCAACCAACAAATTCATTCAAGCAGCTGCTTATTTCTCAAGAAGAGCAAAAAAGTGCGACAGTTAGTAATTTTTTATGTCCTCCGTTCGAAGCCGTTAGTCTCATGGGAAAATCCGAGGAGTGAATGTGGAAAATATTAAATTGTATTCCATTTTTTATATCGATAAACAAACTGGAGTTTGAACGCAGGAAAAGAATCAATACCTAAGCAATATTGCGCCGAGAAATTTGGCCAGACTGTATCAAGTAACCTTTGAAAAGAAAAGTAAGAATTTTACCTTTACTGAAATCAGATTTGGATATTTTCCTACCGTATGTGACGAATAAAAAGATAAAATGCGGTCGTTAGGTTATCGTTGTTCATTGTTGTATACAGTAGGGGAAGGCGGGGTAAGTTGAGCATAGGGGCAAGTTGAGCCACCACCCCCAGGCCAATAATGAATAAGTCAGACATTGTGGTGGTGTCATGTATTGATGACCCATTGCATAACCCTTAACCCCACCACTTTGTTTTCAACTTTGAAACAAAAAGTACTTTTTTAGAGGGAAAAATACAAATTTCAGCCAAAAAAGTAAAAAAGGGTGTAAAATAGATAAGTGCTTTTTACCCACACACGTCTTTATAAATATTATAGAGATTGCAACAATATTGTTAGTCCAGGCATGGATTCTCATTCTTGTCATACTCTTTTACATGATGAATGAATAAGAAATGTGTGGATGTGAAAATATCGCAATAAGTTTGGACTGGGGTAATTTAAGCCAAATCAACATGGGGCAAGTTGAGCCATGGTAATTCTTATGGTGATGTATAATAAAAAAAATTGTATGAAGCCATTGATATGCATGCAGAAATGAGCAAATTTACATGATAGTTCTTTTACTTTTAGAAGATGTTAGTATTTATAGAAAAGTAGCAAGTGAAAAGACTTTAAATGAAAAATTGACATCCTGGTTCTTCCCGCATAGTTTTTGTGGCAAGTTCAGCCACTTGACATTTTTTTTTCGAAGGTCACGATGACTTTCAGTGTGGGGGTAGAAAGTTATATATTGGTGAAAAAGATTTCCCAAGAATCAAATTTAAAGGCAAGGTACTTATTTCTACAATATTACTAGTCATATCAATTCTAACATGCAAAATGCAGTGTCACAACTTACCCCGCCTTCCCCTACATGTATGTCAGATGAGGGTCCCTACTGCCAAATCGAGTAAATTTATGTAATATCTAGGATACGTTGCATAATTTTTCGCATGCCTCCGAATTATGTACTTCACATAATAGCGAAACCAAGATGCAGCTAATTCCTGGACTCTATAATGTGATATATGAGGGAGCTGCTCGCATAAGACGCCAAACATAAAGAACATTTTACCGCTTGACTGATTTTCATTAAAGCTTCACCGATATTTTTCTGTATTTTTTCTGCTTTTATCGAACCAATTTATTGTTGCGTTGAACTTACCCCTTTAAATCTAATGAAATGTTAGAACCCCCTTTTTTATTCTATAGACAATAAAAAAGTTAGGATAATTTGACTATAAGAAACGTATTTAATAGAACATGCATATCATGTAAACCGATGCCGTAATGTATACTTCATATTATGTAGGACAGTCAACAGATGCGGAATTAGCTGTAAGCGTTGAGGGACAGAACATGACTCATCCTGGGTAGTAGGGGTGCTGGGGATTCTGAAGCACCCCCAAGATTTTCCCAGGGGTGGTGTTATGTGACAAATGGGGAAAAATGACCAACAGTTTTTATTCAAACCCTTTTTTCCTTGTCAAATTTCTTGGCACCAAAACAGCTTTCACTTTGAAGTAAGATCCTTTTCCTTTTTTTCTTTTTGCTTGTCAAATTTACTTCAGCACCCCTGCCAAAAATCGTTCTAAGGGCCCTGAAATGACTTTTAGAGGGAAATTTCTAAAAAGTTGCGAACTGCAATTATTTTTACCTTTTTATTTAAATAATCTAATATTGTGATAGATTGTGACATAATATAAGAAAGTGGTATCATATTCTCGCCTTTCCATTTCCTTTCTTTATTTCTTCTTTCTCCCTTTTTAGATATATTTTAACATGGTCTGGAACGTTCTGTTGATCAAATGCTCCAAAACTCCCCATATACTAGATGTGTCAAATGTAGTGATAAAAATGTCAATAACATCGTCAGAAGTTAAAGTAGTGGTCACACCGCCAGAAGTTTGCAGGAGTGGTCCTTGAACGGTAGAGAGTGGTTGGAATTTCGACAACGCTCGTCACCGCCCGCAAAATGAGAAAAACAAAATCGAAAACACGGGCGTTGCGCGCTAGGCCTGGTCACACCACCCGAGCGTCAATGGAGCGGTAGGGAAAGAGGGTCGAATTTCGCTTTCAAAATTGGTGGAGAAAATCGAGAACAAAAATCGAAAACATAAAAAACAATCGAAATCGAACATGGTGAACGGTAGCGAGCGGTGATGATTTTTTCTCTCCGCTCGACGACCGCTCCAACAACGCTTGGGCGGTGTGACCATGCCTTTAGCGGTGCATCACTGAAGCCGGCGTTGCACCGCGGAAGCCGGCATTGCTTTAGCTTTGGGTTAACGGTAGCGAACGGTAGCGGGCGTTTGGTAAGCGGTGACACCTCCATACCAACGCCAAACCAAAGTTCATCACCGTAATAGATCGCTGCTTCAACGCCCGACACCGTTCCAGCAATTCTGTGAACGCTCGTAAAACGCATACTACCGCTCTACCAAAGTTTGTGCAACGTTTAATCACCGCAGCGGTGGTCCAGTTTTCAAGATTTCTACGTATTCTAGCGGATCCAAGCGTACACTAACTTGCGTCTATCGGTACCAAACTTTGACTGGGCGTTGTTGGAGCGGGGATGAACATTGCGGGAGCGGGAAAATTGCCCGCTCCTCATGCACCGCTCGCAATATTAGTGTGCAGCTCAAAAATTTCGGAGCGGTAGGACTATCAGCGGTGGCCGAGCGCATACGGCGTGTCCTTAACGCTGGCCAACTTCAGTTAAACGGTGGTGAACGGTAACGAGCGGTGATAATCTTTTTTTACACCGCTCCAGCAATGTTCTGGCGATGGACCACTTTTTTTTAAATGCATCAGTAGTCCAAGAAAATCCCACATTATCAGATGACGAGTGCAAAGAAAAAAATACGATATGAAACAGTTAAGATAAGATTAGATAAGATTGATTTTATATATACACGGTTAAAAAGCCCAAACAGTTCACAGACTGATTTCCATTGGGCCGTGTGGAACATAATATACAATTGACAAAGTAAACATTTTAAAATCAGTGATTAACGAACAATATAAATGGAACAGAAGCATCAATGAAATATTACAAGGCAATCAATGAAACGTGAAGAGGAGGGGAGGAGAAAAAAGGAAGAAGAAGAAGAAAGGAAAAGTGAGAGAAAGAAGAAAAAGAAAACAGAAAAGATAACAGAAGAAGAAAAGAAGAGGAAGAAAAGGAATAATAATGATAATAAGAAGAAGACGAAGAAATTATATACCGTTCTCAAAAACATCAATAACTTACAACATGAAATATCTATCGGTAAACTGGAACAAAGCGGTGCATACATGCATGGTAATAGTATACAAATGTGTACATGGTAAAGTAAAATGTCAAAGTAAACACATGTTTCTGTAATGGACAATCGAGCACAAGAAAATGAATACAAGTCATGATTTATCAATGATATAAGCTAAACACATAAAATGACTGGAAAATTTATGTGATGTTACAAAATTTCCTCTTCTTCTAGAGCTGGCAGAAGGCGCGGAGCAATCTTTACTCAATGTCCTTACCCTTTATCTTGAGTTTGAGTAACACTTGAATATAAAATGCACTACCCAGTAACTGAAAATGCTTCCCATCTATACACAACAAAAAAATCAAATTGCTGTAACTTTTGAACGGAATTATTTTGAGATATGATATTTCGTAGGTAGTTTTCTACACTCATTGAGCAACTCCTGCGAAAAAATGAAATTGATCGATTGAGTCATGCATGAATAATTAAAGATTGAATTAAAAATGACAATTTTTGAACGTCACAAGAGTCGTTTTTCAGATTGTGCAAATACAAAGTTTGGCAAAAGTTGTTTCAGGGGAATTTTATGGTGTTAATGCTGTTTTACTATCCATCATTTACCACTCCACACACAATTTTGATATCGTATGTTCATGGGACGCAGAACCAGGGTGGGGGGGACTGGGGGCCCCACTTTTTTCCAAAAGCATGTACAAAAATGTAAAATTGACCATACGATTGTGATTTTTTGCATGGTCAGCCCCTCCCAAACATTTTGAAAACCGTTCCGCGGCCCCTGTATTGTGACATATCATCATAGGGTTTTTGGTAGTATCATCTACGACTTGCTAGGTCTTACCGAAATTCGAAAATGTTGGTGGCTAACCCAATTATAGGCCCCTCCCCCATTTTTAAATTCTGGATCCACCCCTGATTTGTCCATAAATTAAACTGATCATGAGAAATTGTTAGGAAAAGAATACATGTATGCAGTATTCAGAGTATTCATTCCAAAGTTTTCGAATGTGCTCGCTCAACCATGAAAATGTTAAAAGTTCGGAAAGTGTGTGGTGATAGAAATGATGGATGATAAAACAACAGCAATTAAAGTCACATTTGAAACCGAATTTACCCCCAATATTCAACTTATAAATACCCTTTAAAATGAGTCTGAGACATTGAAAATACACATTTTCCCACTTTAATGCGTGCTCACTCATCCATGAATAAACAAATCGATTTCATTTTTGCACAGGATTCTGACCATAGGTTGATAAACATTACTGCCAAATGACATTGCTAAAGACAGCCTTGAAAAAAGTTCCACCATATTTAATAAGGGGTTACTATGAGAGAGGAAGTCAAAATTTTAACAAATATGAAATAAGGGATTGTTTCATGGACGGTTTTTATTACTTCTGCCAACAGTTATTTCATGAAACTTCGCACATGGCTTGAGAGTAACACTATCCAAAAGGCGCGCACACCACAATAACAATTTGATACGGCACAGAGTGGTGCCAAGGCCTTGAACTTTCTTCCCATTTGCATAATTTTCCAGTATTGTGAGCTCACTGATGCATTAAAGATCGGGATTTTCATAAAAATCAAATCAAATGAACCATGCAAGGAGGTTTGTGATAGATGTCCATAGTTACAAATTGCATTTTTTCAAATATCTTAAAAAAGAGCTAATCACATTCCACATGTTCATTCAAGCGTGAATGTTTTATAAAACGCCTTTGAATCATTGAAGCATGCTAATTGGTCATGAACATGACGAAAAAGTTGATAAAAGATCGGTTTCAGTTACCAAAATGACACAATACTTGCCTATGATATTTGAAAATCGTATTTTTTGTTTTAAATAAATGTTCATTGAACCATGAAACGGATGAATATTGTTGAAGATACTCTTCCCAAAAATAATTGTCATCATATTCGATCATTTGTTTTTGATAAAAATGTGTAAAAAAATCCAATTATAGAAAATTTGGACTTGTGTTTATTTAACCTTGAAATTTAGCCCATAAAGTTGTATCGCCTTTTAGAAAGTACCTTTTACAAGCCTTCTGACTGTTTTTAATGATGAGAATGTGGAATCAGTTCCTATAAAATGGAATCAAAGTCATATTTGGCTTGTGACTTTTGAAAAGTGACATTTTTGCCTTCCAATGGTGCTCACTGAAGCATGACGTAAATTACGCCCATAACATTTACTCCGAGTGTAGCTTATAAAATTACCTACACGCTCATGTTAAGATATACATAAAAAAAATCGCATTGGTTCGGAAATTATTTATGTTTGTTCAAGGAGGGACTTACCTGTTTTGTTGAGTATATTTTTCTTACTCACTCTATGCAGCCGTTTGATTAGAACGTTGATATATAAAATAAGTTTGCACATCAGAAAAATAAGATTTGACTCGGATTTCTGTCTTAACGTAAGGAGCGCTCTATGGGGGCGATATACATGATATACCTTTACGTATAATTTTATCCATATAATATTAATTCCTTCCAGTGCTGCATTAATGGTTCTGATTCCATCAATGTAGTAGCGCCAACACTTCGGTATTACCATCAAGATGTGTTGCACACATCAGAGGTTTTATTGTATCGTATCGTACAGGTCACATGCCAGTTAGCATAATGACGAAGAATGATATAATCTACAAAAGATTAATTACGATATCAATTCGTAGATTGAGGCGACGTGCATTATCTGAATAGAATAACATATTATAGTTGTATAGGACCCTACACTGTAAAAACTGCGGTGTTAAAACTGACACCAATTGGTGTTAATAGAGGACCACACCCTGAGGTGTTAAAATTACACCCTAGAGAATAAACATAACACGTAAGAGTGTAAATGTAACAACAAAAGGTGTTGTAATAACACCTATAGGTGTAAAACTAACACAGCCAATTTAACACCGGTGTAAAATAACTGGTGTGGTCCTCTATGTACATCGGTTAACAGCACAGTTTTTGCTGTGTATAATGTAGAGCAAGGTAAGGTATATCAATTTTCTGATAGGCTGGTTTTGAATGGCTATATACTCCTTATTCCATTATAAAATCGCATATTCATTATATTCAAAATTGTTAACACAAGAAGTAATCTCTTCATTAAACTATACCATATTGCACGTATTACATTCGATACACCATGCATGCGAAAAAAAACACTTCCTAAGACAATAATGCACATGATAACGATAGTGATGATTCTGCTGAATCATCGCTTATTACTTATAAGCAATTACTTATTATCAAAAGTAATTGCTATTATTGTCCTTATTCTTTTTCAACAATAATAGTGTTGGTGATATGCATAGTACACATAAAAGTTTAACGTTTCTAAGCGTTATTATTACCCCGACTTCTGCTTACTTTTACCAGGGATATGCAACAACATATCCTTGCTTTTATCAACGCACCACGCGGGTCGAGTGTAAATAGCTAATATAGATCAATCCTTTGCCAAAGAACTTAAGTGTCGAGGCAGCAATCGAACCAAGAAACTTGTATACTATCATCCGGAGACCTATTCACTAGACCACGAGAGTATAATGCCCCTCGGTCGACTGGAGAAATAAAGTGATCCATGATACTGGTTGTCAATCATCTTCAGTCTCGATCTCACTTCCTTCCCCATTCTCTAGGGTACTGCTAGTTTCACCATCTGGTTTAAGATAATAATATAAATCATATAAAAGCCACTGCATTTTCTAACTTTCAAACTATACTTCAATATGTGAGATGATAGCAAAACCGCCCCATCCATTCCCTCACTGCCTTGTGACCTTAGAATAATCTTCATGAGACAAATTGTGTTACAACGATCAGACGCGTCATGAATAAAGACTATATATTTCTCAATTTAACCCTAAAAGGACTGGGGCATAATGGTCTCCCCTCGACGCTTCGATATTTCCGAAACGCCCCACAGTTTCATGCCTTTTTTTGAAGTCTCGCGCAACTTTTGAGACCGAATTCGCGACATATAGGTATAGCATCACGACGTCACGTGACGTTTTGCGAGACAATGTCATGCCGAAAATAGATTATTATACATAACTTTGTGCACGAAGTCTATAGGAGATGAAATTCATAAAAGGGCATGAGCGGAAATCCCCGAGGGACAGGGGGACAGCGCCCCCTACCCAAAACAGTAGGGGGGGACACAAAATCAAATTCCCCCTAATATTTTTGGTATTTTATGATGGAAAGATATGCATCATTCAAAATCGAAATAAAACGTGTATTTTGGACGAGATGAGATATTATTATTTATATCGTTGTTTTTTTGCTTGTCAAATTTATTTTGGTTTTTTTTTTTTTTTTGCTTGTCAAATTTTCTAGCCCCTTGTCCCACTTCCTTTGGGAGAGATTTCCGCCCTTGTAAAAGGATGATTATTATTATAATGAGTCTGCTTAATCTAGTTTAGGGTTTAATTTAGTTGTTAAATGGCCTGTAATAAAGAAATGAAAAATAAAATATGAAAAAACAAAGAAATAATCAAGAAATTCTAAAAACAAAAAATGAAAAAATGCATAAGGAAAAAAAATTGGCTTTCGCAAATTTTTGGGGTGAAAACCTCTTAATTAGATTACAAGGATGATATCTAAGAAAAAAATAAGAACATTTAATGTAAAATTGGGTGTTAAAATTGCAAGTAATGTTCTTCACGAATAAATGTGCATATTTATTCATAATATAAAAGAAATAATTATTGTCAGATTTTTTTTATACTGGCTTGTAGTTTATGTGGTTTATTATTTATACATTATGTAGCAAACCTAATAATTCAATGATAAGTCGATATTATAACTTACTAATAATCGGTGCTGACTGCGTAGTTGTTAAATGCTTATGTGTTGTTGAAGGAGAAGTCATAGTAGTTGTTTCGGGACTTTCCGGCGAAGTTGACCGGATGATTGTTTCTCGTGTTGTTGGTCCTGTGGTTGCTTCGGGACTGCCGTGTATTGTTGACCGGGATATTCCTTCGGGACTTATATGTGATGTTGACCCGGTTATCGCTTCGGATCTGCCGTGTATTGTTGACCCGGTGGTTGCTTCGGGACTGCCGTGTACGAGTATTGTTGACTGGGATATTCCTTCGGGACTTATGTGTGATGTTGACTCGGTTATTGCTTCTGGGCTATCGTGTATTGTTGACCGGGATATTGCTTCGGAAGTGTTGTGCTCAGTTGGTCGGGTGGTCGCATCGGGAATATTGTGTGTTGTTAACTGTGTTGTTGTTTCGAGATGACTGTGTGTGGTTGTATCCATGGAAGTTTTATGGCTTAGCGATGTTACTGTCTTATAAAGGGTTGTGTAATCTGACGTAGGCTTTGAGTATATTTGAGACTGAGCTGTAGTTTCTGATTTACTTTGACTTTCTAACGTTATTGACTTAGCAATGGTAGTTGTGTGCCTAAAAGTTGTTGTAAAATGGCCACTTGCAGCTCTCTCATTTTGTGTCGTTGATAAAACGGTTGTTACGTGACTAAGAAAAGTAGTAGTCTGGGTATCTAAGCTCGTATCTAAACTTTCGGTCGGAGGCTGTGATGTTCCTGATGCTGTAATCATGATATAACACATTATAATTATGATTGTTTCATTATAATTACATTCACTTTTTTGGCCACGGTGTGCTGAATTTTTGCCTCCATTTTTTAAGTCTACACATATTTGGAAATAGTAAGAATAGCCTTAAAATAAAAATATAGTTAAATTTAATGACATCACAATTATCAACAACACTATCTCCTTAAATAGGATTGTGCCATATTCGTTATCAATTCAAGAAGAGTAAATTATTTAAATATTTTTTCCTAAAGGACAAGTTCACCCCAACAAAAAGTTGATTTGAAAAAAGGAGAAAAATCTAACAAGCAAAACACTGAAAATTTCATCAAAATTGGATGTAGAATAAGAAGGTTATGACATTTTAAAGTTTCGCTTAATTTCACCAAGCAGTTATATGCACATCCTGGTCTTTATGCAAATTGGCAGACTGATGACGTCACACACTCACTATTTCTTTTATATTTTATTATAAGAAATATGAAATATTCTAATTTTCTACCCTTGTCAAGTGAAACAAAGTTTTATTTCTCCCTGAACATGTGGAATTACCATTATTTGAACAGTTTATGGTTAAGTTATAAGTTTGTCCTTATTGTCAAATCTGTAAAAATTGAAATATTGTATTATTTAAACAATAAAAAACAAAAGAAATAGTGAGTGATGGACATCATCGACTCTCTCATTAGCATATCGCTGAGTTGTGCATTTGCACTTGAAAATGTCATAACTTTCTTATTTTACGTCCGATTTCGATGAAATTTGCAGCATTATGTTTGTGTGATTTTTCTCTATCGATTCAAATTAACAATTTTGAATCGATTTTGAATTAACGATTCAAATTAACAATTAACAAAAATATATATGTTGATGGCTTCAATTCGTTTAGGTTTTATTAATGATTTATGTATTTATTTTTGTATTTGGAAAATTTCTCTTATGTTTTTTATTGGACACTGGATAAAAAATCAATATGTTGGAATTTTCTGTAGAAGTTTCTTCTTGATGCATATATTTATCATCAATGTTATTTATAATTATGTATTGGAAGATGTCTGACATTGTGTTTTATTGTAACATTCATGAAAATATTATGTTTCAAAGTTCTATTTGTTATATATATTTTATTTTGTATATGAATTGAAGTCAATAAAAACTACTCAATACAAAAAAAAATTCTGGGGTGGACTTGACCTTTAAAGAGTACACGTACATATACACACATTCATACAGACACCCATCATCCACATGATATACAAACAAACACATACATACCCGATTTCGTTGAATTAGTAACGGGTGCATGATGGCAGTTTCTCTGAGTGAAGCCTGCTGGACAGTCACACCGGTATCCAGACAGTAATTCCACACATGTCCCTCCATGCAGACAAGGACTATTCGCGCATGCTATTGACAACGTAACAAGAAAATAATACAAAACATGAATGTATCTAATTTTCATCTTTCTGACTAGATACTTCTTAAACAGTTTAGTTTGGAAATATGTAGATCAAGTAAAACAAAGAACCAGGTCTGGCTACTTATTAGGTTAGCCGGCAGGTTGAATTTATAGGTTTTCCTGTCCAATTTCATCAGAGTTGCAATTAAATTAATGAAATGACGTTCAAATTCGAAATATTTCGTCCAACCTCTGCACACATAGCTTATTTTCATTAATTTATTTAGCATTTAATTCCATTTTATATCATTCCTTTGAATTTTGTAGAAATTCAATTCAGAGAGAAACTCGTTCAAATTAATGGCCCTAAGGTATCATTTAATTTCGCGACGACGAGCTGATCGTATAATTTCGCCTGAAACACCATTTTCAATTTCATTTATCAGAACACATGTTTGCACTTTGAAATTCCAAATTCTGATAATGTTTCTGTATTTATTTTTTTTTCAAACTTTACCCTATATTTCTATTTTTGCGGATCTTTTCAGTTAGAATCATTTTATTCCATTATGTTTGATAGAGACGTAATTCATGTAACACTTATCGGATATGGTTGTAAACGCTTATTCTTTAAGTGATTGATGAGTGGGTGCAGGGGCGGATCCAGGATTTCCCAAAAGGGGGGCACATTTTCCGGAGGAATTTGACGAGTAAAAAAAAGGAGGTTGTTAACTAAAGAATAAGGGTATTTCGTCCACGAAAAAAAATAATTGTGCCTCTAAAGGGGGCACGAGTCGGCGGTGCCCTCCCCCTGGATCCGCCATTGAGTGTGTCGATGACCTAGTATGCCAATGGTAGGTATTTTTTCTTCATCATCTTGTTCTTTTTTATTTTACATAATTGTATATAATTTAAATCGTTTTGGGGAGGGATGGGTATCATGGAATTGACCACAGTCTATACATAGTTATGAAAGTGGAACAAAAACGAGTTGTTGTTCCAATGATGGTCTGTCAGATGTAAAATTCAGTAAAATTTTGAACATCCAATTTAGGGGTAAAACCCATTTCCATAATTATTCAAAAGAAGTAAAAAAAAACAACAACGAAAAACACTGTCCATATCTTGTAGGTGATTGCATATTAATGATTTTGAATTCCTAAACGTTCGCAAGGAAGGTACTGGTGAGAATTTGAAAACACTATTCAGCTATTTTAATTTGATCGTTCTTTATAAATGTTTAAATGAAATAACTATGAAATCGCGTGCCAGTAGAATTAAATTAAATTAAGTATTTGGCTATTTAAATGCTGATCTCATAGGTCATTCAAATTAGTTGCAAATTGAATTATTACATCATTAAAATTTTGACGAAATTGGACGGGAAAACCTATACTTACATGTGTACAAATCATCTCTACTTTTATAATCAACTAGAGAGGGTACGATGAACCCAGGTTCTTTACTAGTAATGATGGAACAAACTCCCCTTCACTGGTAATAGGCGGGATGATAATAATGTATATTCTGTTTCTGTTAATGGTAACTCCCGTAGGAACTCGGCTGGACAGCATATGATATATTGATGAACAGTACAATTCACATGTTAAATGTATAAGACATATATATTATACCAGAAAGCAGAATATTAATATACACTTAACTAAATGGAATGACGTACACTGTATGCGGAAAGAGACAGGCATGCTAAATGAAAAAGGACGGTGATTGGAAAGAGAGATGGAGAGAGGGGCCAGACAGTAGAAAAATACAAAAGAGAAACATTAATTCGCTTTGTGAAGGAGATATATACATTCATAATACATTTAAGCGTCGTAGTAGTAGGAAAGATAACTGCTTTAATCAGATATTGTCTGAATGATTCACAGTCTATGTATGTTATTATTAAGCAGTAAGTACGTTGTACAGTGCGTCCCAGAATAAACGAAACCGAGATTTAACGATCATTTATCATAGCTTAATCATAAATAGAATAGACAAATGACCTACCAATTTAAAGCTTAGAATCTCTTCTTTCATCTGATATTACTTAGGTTATTTCTTATTCACGCATGAGTGAGCAAAAACAATTTGAAGAAAAGATACAAAAAAAACTCATTTGGCGGGGGGTATCTGGGTTTCAAAAAGAAAACCACATTTCTGAAAAGTTCAATATCTGCTCTTTAATTTGGTACATAAATTACAGAAAATAGTCAAGAAATAAAAAAAGTTCTGGTGATTTGAAATAGGGCTTGTATTTCCATAATTTCATGAGATAAACTGTTTTCACCGGTTTCCCACAAACATGACAAAGCTTTCGCATGGTGAACAAAAGATGTAATGCATGGCTGATCGTCAACAAAACAGAGTGTCGAGTGAGTTTGAAAGCCAGCCTGGAGAACCTCTTCATTTTATGAAATTATTGAAATTCAAGCCTTATTTCAAATGACCAGAAATTTGTTATTTCTTGACCATTTTCTGTAATTTAGGTACCAAATAAAAGAGGAGATATTGAACTTTTCAAAAATGTGGGGCTTTTTTTAAACCCAGATACCCCCCGAAAAATGAGTTTTTGATATCCTCTCTTCAAATTGTATTTGCTCACTCATGCGTGAATGAAAAATAATCTTAGTAATATCAGGTGAAAGAGGAGATTCAAAACTTTAAATTGGTAGGTCATTCGTCTATTTTGTTTATGATTAAGTAATGATAAATGATCGCTAAATTTCGGTTTCGTTTTTTTCTGGGACGCACTGTATAATTGTATAATTCGTGTTTCATAATTGTTTCATCAATTCATCTCAGTAAAGATTATGATTTACAGAACAAAAAATCTATATCTTGAGAAATGAATTACTAGTAAGTAGAGTTACTTATCTTTATTAGCAGGCACGTTAAAGCCTGCTAGTCATGAGTAGAGCATATATAAATCGCAGTACATTATACAATGTTATATATTACCATCACAATACATTATCGTATTACTGTTCGATACATTCGCTGGGTGAGGTCTAAAGCGATTATAGACTACAGGCTGTTATTTTCAGCCTTCTTCAATTCATATTCAAAGGTCAAGTCCACCTCAGAAAAGTGTTGATTTGAATCAATAGAGAAATATCAGACAGGCATAATGCTGAAAATTTCATTAAAATCTATGGAAGCTTAAAAGTGCCACCGAGATGTTGAGATAATTATCCTGAGAAGTCGACATCATGATAGCAACAGATCAGATGACGAGATCCTTGATCTCATCATGTCGACATCTCTTAGAAGAGATGATCAGATGTAAAGATCCCGGATCTCGTCATGTCGACATCTTGTAGAAGAGATGATCAGATGACAAGATCTTCTATCTAGTCATGTCTACATCCAGTGGAAGAGATGATCAGATGTAATGATCTCGTAACTCGTCATGTCTACATCTTTTAGAAGAGATGATCAGATGATATGATCATGGATCGAAGACCTTGTCATCTGATGACAAGATCTTCTATCTCGTCATGTCTACATCCAGTGGAAGAGATGATCAGATGTTATGATCTCGTAACTCGTCATCTCTTCTAAAGGATGTAAACATGTCGAGATAGAAGATCTTGTCATCTGATCATCTCTTCTACAAGATGTCGACATGATGAGATCCGGTATCATGTCATCTGATCATCTCTTCTACAAGATGTCGACATGATGAGATCCGGTATCATGTCATCTGATCATCTCTTCTACAAGATGTCAACATGACGAGATCCCGGATCTTGTCATCTGATCATCTCTTCTACATGATGTCGACATGACGAGATCCGGGATCTTGTCATCTGATCATCTCTTCTAAAAGATGTCGACATGATGAGATCCGGGATCTTGTCATCTGATCATCTCTTCTAAAAGATGTCGACATGATGAGATCCGGGATCTCGTCATCTGATCTTTTGCTATCATGATGTCGACTTCCCAAGATAATTATCTCAACATCTGGGTGGCACTTTTAAGCTTCCATAAAAATCGGATGAAAAATAAGAAAGTTATGACATTTTAAAGTTTCGATTATTTTTCACAAATTAGTTATGCACAATGTAGTCACATACAAATGAGAGAATCGATGATGTGCCTCACTCACTATTTCTTTAATTTTTAATGTTCGAATTATACAAAGTCCTTATTTCATTTTTTGTAGATTTCACAATAAGGACCAGCTTGACTGATCCATAAAATGTTAACATGGTTAAGCAATGGTAATTCAACATGTTCAAGGAGAAATAAAACTTTGTTTCACAGAAGAATGAGGAGAAAATTATAATATTTCATATTACATAACCAATACAAAAAAAATAGTGAGTGAGTGATGTCATCACTTCCCTCATTTACATACCGACCGGGAGTTGCATATATCTCTTTTGTAAAATTAAGCCATAATTTAAAATGTCATAACTTTCTTATTTTACATCCGATTTTGATGAAAGTTTCAGTGTTATGCTTTTTGGATTTTAAATATTTTTTTTATTCAAATCAACTTTTTGTTGGAGTGGACTTGTCCTTTAAGATGTTTGCGCTCCTTAAAAAAAAATCGTTATTTATTCACTTTGAATCCCCCCTCCTTCCCCCACTTCCAAGCATTTAGCTTTTCAAGGATGAATGACTCTCAAATGTTTGTCTCCATTGTAAATTTACCCATGGGATTTTTTTTACTTAAAATAGAATCCAAACTGAAATGAAATAAGACAATTCAATTAGTATTTACGATTCTTTACCATGTGATTAGCACGCCCTACCAGAAAATGCGGTGACGGCGAGTATACACGTAAAGTGACTTAACTTACCAAATACAAGTTTACATACAGTTTGGTCTACCCGACTTCTCAGAGGTGATGGAAACGGCGTAAACACTTTCACTGCTTTTTGGTTGATGGTTGTTCCGTTTGACATTGTAATTGGTTTGCACTCAGGTATTGAAAAGTATTTACCTAAAGTGCGATGAAAATCAATGAAGGTCAGGTAACTGATAAATTTACCATCCTATTTAATGTAGAATGAATGCGTTTGTAGTGATGCAATAATTATAAAATCGACCAAGAATTCAAACGATAAAGTTACCATGTTACCAGGGAAGGAAATTTATATATATGTATAAATATTGATATGAAAACCGGATCATTAGGTTATTACTGCCCAGACTGCCAAGAAAATAATGGTTCACTGCTGATTTAATGAATAAAAAAGAGAGAAACAGAAGAGAGACGGCTTAAGATTGTCACCGAGGGATCTGATATTAGAATCAATAGAATATTTTGTTTTCATAGGAGAAAGGATAATGAAGGAGGTTGAGGATAGATGCCTAGCCATGCCAACGAAGAGGCTGTTACATAATTCATCGACTGAGAATCGAATCAAGGTCACCAGACTGCGATACCACCACAATTCCAACGGAAATGTTACATCTTAACTTGACCATGCTGACTTGGTTCTGTCTATCTCCCTTCAACCCTACCACCATCCCCTCTTCCCCCCCCCCCCCCTCTCAATTTCTTTCTCACACACCCCACCCCCTCCCTCTCACACACCCTTAAAGGGATGGTCCGGGCTGAACATATGTGTATCTAAATAAATAGAGTAAAATTTACAGAGCAAAATGCTGAAAATATCATCAAAATCGGATAAGAAATAACGAAGTTATTGAACTTGAAACTAAATCCATATTTTAGGAAAACAGTTATATGCACATCGTCATGAATATTCATTAGATGGGCTGATGATGTCACATCCCCACTTTCCTTTTTTCTTATATTATTACATGAAATCATAGATGTTTAATTTGTCATACATGTGTAAACGGTAAGTGTCCATTATAGCTGTTATAACGAAATAAGTCAATCCAAATGTTTTAGTTCTTAGTATAAATTTGAATAAACCTAATTGCATATAATAAAAAATACAACAGAACAATAGGGGATATGACATCATCAGCACACCTCATAAATATTCATAAAGACATGCTTAGAAATGAAATGAATAATGCAAGTCTTAAAAATTAAATAACTTTGTTACTTTTTTCTGATTTTGATCAAATTTTCAGCATTTTGCTTTGCGAATGTTACTCTATTTAGTGAAATATAAATATCTTCAGTCTATACCATCCCTTCAAGGATGTTCCTAAATGAAATTCATGTCATTTCCACAATTTTTTTCAGAGTTACTTTAGCACCTAAATATGCCAAATATGCAAAATTAACATGGGTTATTATGCGCTTGATTTTTTGCTATCGAGTTTTAAAGTTCACCGATTTCAAAGGTCTCGAAAAATACGCAATATATATTGCATTTTAGGCCCCACCGGGTCACAACGTTGAGTTTATACCTCTGTTTCTCAGTCAAAATCCACCTAAGTTGCACAAAATTTTACATTATAAGTAAGAATTACATACTTAAGATAAATAATTTACTCATATTGCTATTCGTTTGCTCTTTAAAGAGTAGCAGCACCTTCAATTTTGAAAATCAGTTGTGAAAGACGAAAAAAACATTTAAAAAAAAAAAATCGAAATTTATATTAAAAAAAATAAGAATTACAATAAATGCTGCACTTTATCCAAAACCCATTTCATTTTCACCAAACTTTGCATGGTTGTAGAGAAAGGTATAGTAAAGAGGTGTGAACAATAAAAATTGGGGTTTCATGTGCTTGTTTTCAAACTATCAGCACTTTTGTTGGAGCAAATGTGCTTTCTAAAAACAAAAGACGTGTCAAAAGGCTTGCATCTACAGTGGCGGGAACCTGAAGAATTTCTGTAATAAAACTTTCTTTTGCTGATGCTCTTTATAACCGTTAAAATTGACTCACATTTATGAATTTGTGTAAAATGTAAGGAAGTTTGTATTTAAAGAAATATGCATACCTGCCACAAGGATATCCAAGTAGAACATAACATGCATGAGACGATGCAGCATCTGAAAATTAGAAAAGTAGACTTCAGGATATGTAATTATTTAATGCCACAAATGGAATTTTTAAGCACTTAAACATTTTGCCGCAAGGAATGAATTTTTTTGCTTAGTGTAAAAAAAACGAAATCATCATGGCAAAGTTATTTAATCGTTTAGAATTGAAGTAAATCAATCAAACAAAGTAATTTACGGGAAGAAATGAGAGATCTTACCATTTTTATTTCACCAATTACGCAATTTGAGTCACATCAATTTCAAATCCTCTTGAGAATAACAAGGCGAATAAGATCATAAGATGGCTGATGATAATTATGTGAAGACTTGCCAGAGTGATATCTGACATATCTGTTCATCTGACCGTAAATTATTTTTTTCGAAAGTGCGATGATCACCTTTGCTCTTCATTTAGTCCATCATTTTCCTAATATGTGTATTTAATATGTTATATCGTACTCTGCTGATAGATTGAGCAGACAACAATTGAGAAATATAATCATTAACCAGTTAATAGATATCCATGGTAACGCTATTTCTATACTATTCTATCAGCCATTTGGTTTTATTATATCGCACATCTTGTCTGTATACTTTCGATTTTCCCTCGGTATCAGTTGTTCAGTTGATATTTGCACTACTTTGTGTTCAGCAAGCTCGATAAAACGTTTACATTCTTGCTTCTTCAGTTAGACATGTTAGACGAGCGGCGTTACCGGTTCTACTATGTTTGCACAGAGTGGAGTGACATAGCAATATTGATTTTACTTAAACTGCTCTTGATATCATGTGACATTCATTGATCAATATGCCAGAAATTATAGCGACGGTGATCGTTAAGAAAAATAAAAACATTAATCATACTTCAGGAACTGGTTCAATCGTGCTGGCACAGCGAATAGCATACTTTCACATAACGATCGACCTATTTTTCCCTCCGTAATAGCACGTTCCCAAAATTAAGTTTACTTACGCTACGGTCACACGAAGAAATCCTTACCGAACGATCATGACCATGATGACAATTATGACAATTGTATGACAAACGTTAGTTTGCTCGGTCTGAGGTCGGCTTCGCAGGTGTGCTTGTTTAATCATTAATCTTGCGCTTCATCAACCAGAATTTCTCTGGATAGTACTCATTTTCAAAATCTTAAGTAACCTGCATGAACACTGAAAAAAAATCTGCACCTTCCAATATTGGAATGAGTGCGATTTTTGCGGGAGGTGCTAAATTTTTTTCATGGACGTTCACGACGTTTTACAGAGGTTTTGCAGGGACGAGTCAGAAAATTTCAAATATTCGTACTTTATGAGACTAAAGTAGGAAAATTATGCGCTTAAATATTTGGAAATTTAATTGTTGAGTGTAAGGCCCCCTCGCACCTAACCGAATTGCCTAAAGGACCCCTCACACCTAACCGAATTGCCTAAAAATTATGCTTTGTAATGGCGGAAATGCATTTTCTATGAAATGGGATAGTAAATCATATTTATCCTTCGTGTTTTGGTTCGTACACTAACAGCTGCAATTATTCAAATTCGCGCGGAAATTTTGAATATGTTTAAAAATTCCAGACGAATTGAGAAATCGTTGGTCATCTGTTTGAATTCGCATCTCTTATGCGTCTGCGGTAATCGTTAGTTTATTGTTCGTGTTTTATTGTCCCGGATAGTCCTTCTTCGCGATTTTGCCAAAGTGAACTCGATTGCCAAATCTATTCCCTCGTCTTCGTTTCTAATCGCACGCCATATCAAACCATTGCTCACAGTTCGTTCGTCTTATCGGGTTATATCAACCCTTTGCTCGCCTTTGGCCGCAATTTTCTCAAAGAAGTGAACCGAAAAATCGATCCTTAGCATGTCAGATTTATCCTATATAGTCAGGTCCAGATTTTAAGATATGTGCTCAGAAAAAGTGCTTTAGGCATTTTGTGTTAATCCTGATTTATCAATTGTTTTAAGGTAATTCAGGGGTGCTGAACCCAAAAATGCTGTTTGCCAAACTTGATTCCGACGTTTTCATCCTCAAATCGGCAAAAAACAAAATGGCGGCATTTCTAATGCAGTTTCCCATATTAAACGATTTTTATGGATGATTATATTTTTTAAAAATGGGATCTATACGATATTTTTGATACCCAGGGTTGCAAACATAATGTGTCCGATTGATTCGTCAGCCATCTTTAATTCCAAGATGGCTGAAATGATTCACAGCTGCTGATTTGATAAATAATATTTTCCCATTCGTAACCCTTCGTCCGACTTCAATCGGTCAGGTGTGATGGGGCTTTAAGCCTGGGTTACACCGGAACCAAATCCGTCCGAATAGACTATTCGTTGGATTCGGGAGTGTTCTGTTATCCATCCGCGAATGCGAGAACATTCGGAAGGGATTCGGGAAGATTCGCGGAGGAATTCGGTTTGTTTTGAAACGTTCAAAACCAGCCGAATACCAAAGTTCCAAAATATTCTTGATTGTGACCACATTACATTTAATGTCTTCATGAATATTCATTAGGTGGGCTGATGATGTCACATCCCCACTTTGAAATCATAATTGTTTCATTTTTCATAAATATTTAAATAATGTGTCTCTATAATGATGAAATAAGTTGCAGCAATAAATAACTATATAATGCACTTAATTAGTTGTTAATCCAATTTGATATCCGATCTTAATAAATTTTTCTTAGCATTTTGCTGTGTGAATATTACTGTATTGTTTGAGATATGAATATTATCAGCTTGAGAATCATTTAATTTGAAACAATCTCATCATGTTTGCATCCATTGATGCTAGAAAAGGAATCAAACAAAGAGCAACCGAAAGGTCATCTCGAAAACCTGGCGTTAAATTCTGGGTACAAACAGACACTAGAAGGTTCCCAACTTTTCTCATGTAAGTGCAAGAAGGCACAAAAGGCGCATTTTTTGGTGGAAACCTGAACCATTATTTTCGAGTCTATGTAATACCGAAAACAAGCAGAAAGTTGTAGAAAGCTTCAAATGTGGATTTTTTTAAACACAATTAGGAGAAAGTAAAAAAAAAAACACATATCATACAAAAGGTTCCATAATATATTAGTCTGATTTTATTCCATAGGACCAAGGTGCACACAATTCAAGAATCGAATCAACATATTAATAAACCAAAGTTTTCATAAATACAATCCATATCATATCAAATCCATATCCTCACGATTATTGACTTCACTGCCATCTACGGAGAACAAAGTGACTCTATTGCATTGTCTACACCTGGGGCCTGTTGCAGAAAGAGTTGCGTTTAAACGCAAGTCAAAAAATCAGTCGCAAGTCCCAAATGCGCGCTGTTGATCGGTTGAAAATCAAGTTACGCATGATTTTCAGAGTTGCGATTGATTGAAACTCTTTCTGCAACGGGCCCCCCAGAAGGAAAAACCAGTTCCACTGGACCAGTTAGACCAGTATAATTTTAACTGGTAACTCTGGAAATTGTAACATCGGTTTACTGGTCTAACTGGTCATACTGGTCCAGTTAAAATTTTACTGGTCCAGTTAAAAATTAAACTGGTCTTGAAGTACTGGAATTTTATACTGGTCTTGTTTCTGGTGGTTGTTACTGGTCTCGATGGTCTTCATACTGGTCTCACTTGTCGTCATACTGGTCGTCATACTGGTCTAACTGGTCCTCATACTGGTCTTACTGGATCAGTTTATTACATGCATTTGGTTTGTAATATACCATGGCCAGTGAAATGTGATGGAAAAGATGGTTAGTAAATTAATCTTTCTGCTGTTATTTTGAATGTGATGTATAAAATTACACATTTTCATTGTGAATTAGTTCACACAATTATTTTGAAGGTTTTCAAACAACAATGAGTGCTATTGCAAAGATATTCCATTATAAATCCTGATTTTTCTTTAAAAAACAGGAAATATGCAAATGAGGTAAACCACATGATCAGCATCATCAGAATTACTGGTATTACTGGTCTTGACCAGTTTAATTTCTAACATTGAATTACTTTAGACCAGTTGACTATATATCAGAGGAATACATCTTGCTTTGATCTTAATCATAATTAGAGGAAATAATAATTTTAATTATAATATCAATAATTGATAATTATGATAAAATTAATAATAATAATTACAATATCAACAATAATGACAGTAATAAGAATGATTGCAAGAATGATCATAATAATAATAATTGTGATAATCATAAGAGCAATGATAACAATGATAACGATAATAACTTTCTCTGAATTGTAAGATTCATTTTTCGTAATTTGTTAAATGATCTGACTTGAAAGTCATTATTTGGACCAGTAACCAGAATGCAATTGTTTAATCAATCATTTATTTATTCGGTCTTCTTTATTCAGGTTAGACCCTTCAGTATCGAGTATCGTTCTGCCAATAGGCCCTGTCCGTTTCTGTACAGATAAAAACATTAAAATACGCAATAAATTACAAAGTAAAGCCTACATCACTTACTAAGCGAAAACATGATTTGAATATTATAATCACATTCACGCATATACATCCACACACACACACACAGACACCTATTCAAAAGATAAATCTATTACATTAAAACCAACTGTACAGAAAACAACAGTAAAAAAATAAAAATAAAGTTGGTTTGAGAGTTAAAAGCCTACAATCATGACAATGCCTCTTAGAAATGAACTGATGTTATTGCACGGATATCAGGCGACAAGCCGATTTAGGTAAATAAGCCTTATTATTATGTATGTAGGGAGTGTTTAAAATAACCAGTTCTTGGTTTAGTTCAAAAGAGTGTGGAGTGAGAAGCATATCGAAACTTTTTCGGAATGATATTATTTTCAAATATGATGGCATTAGGTTGTTTTGGATTTTCTACATAATTTACAAATTGTGGATCAACTTTCACTCTTTAAGCAAATCATTATTGCTCTTTGATGAAAAAAAATATATATATGTATTTGCATTATCGTTAGAAACCTGAGTTGCAATTAATCACAAGTTTCCTGAAACTAGCTCCTGTGGCCGGAGTGTAAACTCAGATATATTTCACTTTTATTACTTTCATCATCTCGTAAATATTACTGCGACTACTTCCGAACAGAGACAATATCAATTATAACTAATCAGTTTGGAATAAGAACATAATACGGTTATATATTATGCCTCATGTCTCATTCGAAATAGTATCATATTATCCATTAGAAATTATTAGGAAAAACTTGCGGTGACTTAATAAAAACACGTTCTGTCGGACTGCCCATTTTCAAATGTTTTATTCACGGTGCCTTAGTTGAACGCGCTTGTAACAACCTTCACCCATTTTCACAGACAATGGCAGAGTGGGGATTCAAATTCACAACCTCGCGATTATGAGTCCCATGCTCTGACCACTGGACCACACGACCCGGTTTTTAGATGACACGGTAATCTCAAAACGATGACCGGCCATGAGAACTGGTCATTAGTACCAGTCAGCACATTTTACCCCACTTAAAAAATAAATGATAGCGTGATAGATCACAGCCAATCATTTGATGCAACCAGTTTATATGGATAATTTTGCTGATGAATTGACAATATTAGATACCTTAAAAACATGGTCAAAAGAGGGGGTACAGTGCTATACACAACATCTCGTCATTCAGGTTTTTATAACGCTACAAATTTGATCTTAAAATCTCTGGCTGATCATGAAGGAACTGTTGTGATGTGCATCTTTCGAGGACTCGAAAACACGGTTTCATCGGGGTACTCATGAAAGGTTGGAGAAGATTCGGTGAAATCATCGCAGATGACGATCCCTTTGATACTTTTATCAGTAAAATATATCATCCCATTATGTAACATCATATCCTGTGGAATGTAGTTATCAGATACACCCTGAACTACCTGCATATTGTTCCCATCCAGATCAGTATAGACGAGATGTTTGTCTCCTTCGTCAGCGAAGTAAATACGATTATCTGATTTAGATTTAAAAAAAAAATGGAACGTGATACGACTAAGACACCTTTTATTTTAATTATGTGTTTTATTGGTATTCAAAATCACATAATCACAATATTTACAGGTAATTGGAAATGATTTGAAACAGTTCAAAAGCAGTAAAATCACAAAACAGAAATAAAATAAAATGTTGGACACTACGTCAAGTACATAGGCGGTTCCAGGTAGGGGCCGAATGCACCCCCCATTGGTGACGCCCCCCCCCCCCAAAAAAAAAAGGGGGAGAAAATGAAGAAAGATTGAGGGAGAATGAGATTAAAGTGGGAAATGAAGAGAGAAGAAGTAAGTAAAATAAGAGGAGGGAAAAATGGAAAAATCGACAACATTTCAGGTCATTAAAAAAGGAAAACTTTGCATTGCCGGTTGAGGGATATGATAATCTTCTCAAGCATGTCAAGAACATTGGGCTTAAAATCCCGTTTAAGGTCAATATGAACAAATTATTCTTCTGCACGGAACTCCAGATTTAATTATATTCTGTTTTAGCGAGATGTACATCATGTTTGTTGTTATAAAAGTGTTCTATGTAAAATAAATATCAGCTTGGGGTACGGGCTCGCATTATTATGATAAGTGGGATACGTAAAGGCCTATCATCTTAATGAATTCCTACCAACAGTCCTGGGAAAATCCCATTTTTAGCTCAGTATATCAAATATTAAAGCTTTCACTTTGTATTTGCAATATCGAATCAGTTGTTTAATTGAATATGCATCTTGTTCACGATTACAAACAGTCCTGACCAAATTTTTGGTCAGAATATCAACATTATTTCAGCTCGTGCTTCGCGGTCGCATCAATTGATTAGTTAGATGACCATACTGCTCATGCTTACATAAACGCGTGATTATGGTCCGGTAACAAAAGTTAACGATTGATCATACACTCGATTCTTAGGATTGATTGTACATCATATTCAATAGAATCAAACGTAGAAAACTGTTCTACAATCATGGCTAAGCTTTGTGTTACAGGCCCAATAGATCCGCTTTTCGTGTGCAAAATTCTTCCATGCGACACCATGCGGGACTACTCTGGCAGCTGGCTAGAGATATACGAAATGCTATAGGCCTACATGGTAGATATTCCCGACCTTTCGTTTGAGGACGCGTACGCTTATTTAGAACGGTAGATCATTTTGGGAGAGACTTTTGGGCCCGTCGTCATGGTCGTAAAACTCCGTCCTGTAATGCAAATTGTGTGACATGAGATTTTTTTTTCGTTTTGCATCTGGAACGGAAACATTCAATTTGCGTTTCGTGTGCAAAATTCTGGTTGCTACTATGGTAACAGCGATATCTGATTTAGGACGACTTTCCAAATAAAATCCAAATTTGCTTCCTCCCAGAGCTCGAGAGGCCGCCCGGGGGACCCACTTCCATTGAATGGTGGATACCAGGCGCGACCACATGTAAAAAGGGAAAGAGTGGGTATACGTATAGGCCTATGTAGCGTTATGAGGGTGTGAGAAACAATGATTAAAATACTTAAAAATGCCACTACTTGTATAGGGTGTCACAACCCACATACTTGTTGAGAGATGCATTTTCATTACCTGGAAAAGACCTTCCCTTGTTTAGGGTGCTTTTCGAAACCCCATGGTCGCGCCTGGTATCCACTCATCAATGGAAGTGTACCCCCCCCCCACCCCCATTTCTGCGGAAAAGTAAAACATACTGCCCATTACATTGTGTGCTAGAGGCATATCGGTAGAAGGTGCTGGCAAAAGAAAAAAACTCCGCAAATTTAGACGGTTTATGGCCTGTTGCATGCTGTGTACATGTCAACGCATGGGAAATGATTCGGCTTGAGAGGTGATCTGACCCATGGAATCAATTGCCAGTGATCCACAAATAATGCACATTAAATGCAATATCGATTCGATGGACTGTAATGATCTATATCTAAGCCTTAATTCTGCAAGTTTTTCCTTACTCAATATGTATTCGATATGTTTGAAAAACCACTTTCTTATCCACGTCATAATCTACATTTCGCATGTCTCCAGCCAGCTGGAGTCATAGCCATGATACAGGTACAGTCCCGCCGCGAGCTTAGGCAGGCAAAACATGGCATGGCATGCTGGTATCGTATGAAAGAGCTTTGCACACGAAAAGCAAGATCTATAGGGCCTGTAACACAAAGCTTGGCAATGATTGTAAAACAGTTTTCTACGTTTGATTGTATTGACTGTAATGTATAATCAATCTAGAAATTCGAGTCTATGATTAATCGTTAACTTTTGAGTTACCCGACTCTAATCTCGCGTTGTAGAGATTTGCGAAAGGTGCCTTATGACATGGATAAGAAAGTGGTTTTTCAAACAAATCGAATACATATTGAGTGAGTAATAACTTACTGAATTAAGGCTTAGATTTATTCATTTATTCATTCATTTATTTATTTATATATATTTATGTACATCATATAACAGTCCATTGAATCGATATTGCATCTCATGTGGATCATTGGTGGATCTCTGCCAATTGATTTGATTCCATGGTTCACATCACCTCTCCAACCAAAACCATTTCGCATGCGTTGATATGTACACAGTATATGCAATATGGCAATCCGTCTGAAAAACACCCTAAACAAGGGAAGCAAGTCTTTTCTAGATTAAGAAAATGCACCCCTTAACGGGCCCTAAACAAGTATTTGGCGTGAGAAACTTTGCCCTTAACAAGTATTGAAAAATACGTATATTCCTAACGAAAAATATCTTTTTTTTTCACTATTTTAAATATCGTTTTTGACACCCTTATAACGTTACATACGTAACGTGCCCACTCTTGAAAAGGAAAACCATTTTTACACGTGTCGCGCCTAGTATACAGTCGTCAATGGAAGTGCCCTCCCCCCCCCCCCCCCCCCGGAGGCCCCTCGAGCTTACGGAGCTGGAACCAAATGTGGCTCTGGAAGCTCGTCCTCAATGGAATATATCGCTGTTACTATAGTGGCAACCCGAATTTTGCACACGAAACGCAGATAGTGGTGCGTTGTGGCCCAGTGGATTAGTCTTCGGACTTTGAAACAGAGGGTTCAAATCCCAGCCATGGCGTAATTTTCTTCTGCAAGAAACTGATCCACAATGTGCTGCACTCAACTCAGGTGAGGTAAATGGGTACCGGTAGGAAGTAATTCATTAAAAAGCTGTGTGCGCTATGAACGCCTAGCTTAGCCGGGTAATATAGGAGTGCCTTGAGCACCTAACAAGATGGATATGTGCGCAATATAAATACCCTATATCATTATTATCATTGAATAATAAAATAGGCCTATCTAAAAAAAAAAAATAGCGCTTCGCGTTCCATTGAAAATTAAATTCCGTCCGTCAACATTTCGTCAAACAACATTATTCAGTCGGTCCAAACATTACTTTGTCTAACCACCATTTCGTCGCATAACCAATTGGTCTAATATCCATTTCATTTTTATTCATTTTGCACAATTTAACACTTAGTCCAATTATATCAAATGGTATATGGAGTAACTGGCTATTGGACCAACTAGTTATTAGACGGAATGGAATTAGACTAAACGAAAGTAGACCATGTGGTGAGTGGACGAACTAATGGTATTAAAAAATAATAGTAGACGAGTTGGCAATGGACGAATTGGCATTAGATGAATTCGAAATAAACCTTCCAGATTCGTGGTTCGGTAAATTTGAAAGAATTCAGAATTAGGGTTGAGGCTGTTTTAGGGTAATGAAAGTTATTAGCAGAGCGAGTATTGCATAGGTGTAAGTTATAGTTATTTTGGAAAAAAATTGATAATATTAGGAGCATATCTATAATTAACTGAGTGCATAATATACATAAGTGAAGCAATCTTAAATTTATGAATATCGTAGACTGTCATTGTTTTAATCTAAAAAATATAATGGCCCTGATGGTGTCAGATGAAATGAAAAGTGGCCCCAATATTGAGCCTTGCGTACTCCGCATTAAACTTTAGAATAAGAAGATTGACAGTTAAAAGTGAATTGATATCTATAGTTTAAATAACAAAAAAATCACATGCTGCTATGCCCGGGATACCATTTTCTTTTAATTCATATAGAAGAATCTTTTAGATTTACAATGATGAAGTAAATATAGAAATTACTGATTTTTTCAACTTTGAAAAAGCTAATAAAAGCAATGTTAGAAAAATTTGTATCAACTCTTCAGCAATTTCTACATCTTTATTTTGTTCCCATCTTATATGAAAAATGTTGGAAAATCGGATTTTTTTCTAGCCAATTTAGTTGTCTAAAAATTTCTATACCTTAGAAAGATTATTTTTATTTACTTGTATTAATTCGCAATAAAATTATTCACGGGCTGGCTTTATCGTCTTATTTAAATTATTACGATATGTTTTTAACTTAGTATGCGATTGAACATCACGTTTAATAGAAAATATCTTATAGAGTCTATTTTTCTTATTAATACATCTTAGTATTGAAGGAGATGCCAAAGGTTTCCTTGGAACATATTTCTTTTTACGACACATCTTTTCACACTTTTTATCTATAGCCTCGTGGAATTTACACAAGAATCGTTCATAAGCATCGCCAAGATTGTCAAATGATAATATACCAGTCAAACTAATCTCAGAGAGCTCCTTTTTTCAAAGCATTTATAATAATAATAATTATACTTGCTTATATAGCGCTTAATACTTACTTTGTCAGAAGTCTCTAAGCGCTCTACAGTATATACAGCATATTTACCCTGGCTTTAGCAGTGCAGCTGTTACGCGCGCTGCGTTTCAAGGAATAAATTCCTGCCAGGTACCCATTTACCTCACCTGGGTTGAGTGCAGCACATTGTGGATCAATTTCTTGCTGAAGGAAATTACGCCATGGCTGGGATTCGAACCCACGACCTTCTGTTTCAGAGTGATAGTTGTAGAGTTTACATATTTCATACAATAATGGGACAGATGTGATCTAAAGGCATTCTTAATGCTTTTATTTTCTATCAAAGAAAAAAACGGGTATATGGTCAGTGATACCAGTTTTGACATTTTTAAATGAGAGTCATCAATGAGTTATTGATTTTAGTGGGTCTATTGCTTAGGGTGCCAAAAGAGTTATCATAAGCAATATTTACAAAGTCATTTATGTAATTTACATTTAAATTTTTACAGTTAAAACATCATAGCGTGAATTTTACTCCGAACGCTTAAATTTGAGAAATGTTGGACGTGAAACCTAATTGTTATGGTATAATTGACAAATCCATGATAGATATATTTAGGTAAGCAACGGAATGCGTTTGTTGCCAGGGCAACGATGTTTGTTGCCCTGGTAATGGATATATTCAAATTCTGCCGAAATTCCTATTGAAGAGAGTCAAAGGGGGCCTAAGCTTTCGATCCTAGCAAAATCTTCTTCGGAGGCAAAATGACAAACATATAAAGGGAACAACCATAATATAGACCACAGACATTCAACAGCAACACTGGAAACAAGGAGACAAAAGGGGCATTAGTGAGAAGAGATGACCAATCAGGTTAATGAAGGGGGTGAAAGAAAAGGGTATAGGCAGACACAAAGGGAAGTTAGTGTAAGTAAGGCCAAAGGAAGACCTCAAGTGGGGAGGGATTAAGATATGAGGCAGGCAACATCAAATAGGATCTATAACAAAACAGTGATGGGGCTATGAGGAAGAGATGAATAACAAGATAATTAGTGAGAGGTGGGTCAAACAGGTAACAAAGAAAGGCATAATAAACTGGTACATAAGAGTGGGGAAAAGGGAAAGAAAAGGGAACAACTGATAATGTGCAAAGACATAAGTATGTATGATAGAGCATTAAACAAACTAAGAGAAAAAAGTAAGTCTAAAAGTAAGTATAAAAGTATATAAATATATCCAAAAGGAAAAAAATATATAGGTATATATATACAAATGGTGTAACTGATATTGAAATTCCTATTTGTTTTACTTACCTGAAAGACTCACGTCTAATCCAACTATTTTGTCGTACGCTTCATTTTCAAACAGCATAGTTCTTCCTGATTGATCTAGATTTATCCGTTCTATTTTTCTGGTGTGGGACCAGTATAGATGTCTATAAAGATATGAAGTAATGTGCCCGTAATGAGTCAGGTCTGAAGAAAATTTAGATATGTGTAATATTAAGGACTGTAGCCCTACTGATAACAACCCTTTTTTAACCAAGGATAGAATCCACTTCTAATACACGCTGATATTTCAGCAAGCCCATCATAGCATTACCCTTGTCCATCCTATATACGATAAGCAGGTGATAAAGCGTTCGTTAATCTCAATAAAATAATCTCAACGCAAAATAGATATTTTGTTTTACCTTTTTTTGCAAAATATATTCATTAAAGAATAATTAATTCATTATTTTCACATCTTACCGGAAGCGTATATAAAGATGAAGGGTAAATTCATTTCATAACGATTCCATTACCATGATTACCATGATTACTGTTCCTCTGCCGTTCTTCTTAATTTATTCAATATAATTTTGTAGAGAGGACTCGATATGTCTATTTACATTGGGAGTCTGAAGTGTGTATGTGTGCATTTCTTCCCTATTCAATTGATTGTATTCCTCTAACCGCCCTTTCACACGGTGAAAATAGTAATTCTAATGATGATTACAGTGAAAAATAAGGCTAATTATCAATATTTAGCACGTGTGAAACCAAACTAGAACATGATTAGAATCACGAACGCTAATCACAGTCACGATTACAATGGATATCATCATTACAATGATGATTAGAGATTCATGTGTGAAAAGGCCCTGCAATACCCATGATGACTTATCATATCTGTTAACACCCATATGAACTTAGGATAAAAAATTATGGTAATATCAATATTGACCAACCCCAACTCAGCAATGTTTGACATCCGATTGACGAGTGGATACCATGCGCGACCAAAAACACGTAAAAAGGATGTTTTTTGTAAGACAAGGCACGTTACGTACGTAACGTAATAAGGGTGTCAAAAACACTAAAATGATGAGCAAAGGGTATCTATTTCGCTAGGTTATTTACGTGTTTAGGGTCAAATTTGCGAGGGTATATACAATCAAGACTAAAATGTTTTATAAAGGACGTACTTTTTGCCCCAGGAGTCAACACTACGTGTTTAGAGTATAATTTGCGCAAGTTTAGCCCCGAAGGAGTTGGGAATATCACAATCCTCTGTTTGGGCGTGGCCGCTTACATCCCATGAAAAAATAAGGACTTACCCTGTCGACTCGAAGACTACCAATGCCCTTGGTTTGTCAATGTTACTCGTAACCTCTGCAATTTCTTCAGTACCATCAAGTAAGATTGATCTGATTTCAGATTCATCCCGGAATGCACAATAAATCCTTCTTGCAGTTTCAGCAATAGCTATGTCAACAGGAGCTGTGGATATCAAATTTTTGCTTATTATTTCTTTATTTATATATTTATTTCGTCTTTATTGAACAGGGTAGCCACATCAGTAGAGAATACTCCCATACTAGGGGCCCTGCATAACATAAAATACATAAACACAAATATGAAAAGATTCAATGGTAATATGAAATATCGGTGCAAAATAATAATGAAAGCTAGGAGGTGAATGATGAATACTAAAAAAATCCAGTCTCTGAACGCATTGTTTTCAAGATTCTTGTTCTTGTTTTTAAAGCACGTACGGGGGGAAGCTCCTGGTTATCTATCAGACATAATTAGTAATTATATTTATATGGGCATTACTAGATTCCTTAGATCACTTGCTGACCAATACCTCCTTAAACACAGAAGAAGTTTTAGTTTATATGGTGATAAAGAATTTGCTAACTTTGTGCCCTAATGGAATAAACTGCCTGTAACAGTAAGATCTACTGACAAGTGAAAAACTTTTAAATCTCTGCTTAAAACACATTCATTTGCTCATTGATTTTTTTTCTCCTAATTTGATTTTTTTTTAGAACTATAGGTTTGAATATTCATGTTTAGTTCTCTTTCGTAAGTTGTTTCTTTGTTAGGGTTTAGCTTAGGCCTGGTGTTTTTAGAGCCCTTGTGAGTTATGTACCTGCCGGATTGCCTTCTGGGAAAGTTTCTTAAACTGCGGGTAAACAGGGCATTAAGATCAGGCACCAGTCCCGTAGATATATTTTAAGTTTTGTTTAATGTAATTATTATTAGTTATTTATTGTAAAGCGCTTTGATCATATTTTTGGTAAAGCGCTATGTAAGTACCTGTTATGTATGTAACGTCTGGGGTATTTGTTGAATTACCATCATATCTCTGTAAGTGTATTGGTCTTGTTCATAAAACGTGGAAATGCGAGTAACCAAGTATCACTAAACATCTTGTGCGAGTTATAGTAGTTTTCAAAGTCAGCACTGCTGCTATATTGAATCGCGTTATGCAGGTGATACCGCCAGAGGCATTCCCCTTGTTTTCTGTTTACATTTGTCATCATTTTCTCTTCACGTCCTGAGAAGAATGAATAAATAAACTGAATTGAATTATTTACCGTTGTAATAAAAACCAGTAATACTTTGTTTGCCTGTCCCATCCACATTAGCACTATATATAAGATCGTCTCCAGTCTCTGTCCAGTAAACTCTATCATCAGTGTGATCATATGTGATATCCCACGGTTCAGATGCTGGGTTGACAGGTAAAAAGGTGAAGGTCATACTTGACAGATCAGACCAATATATATCATCGTTGCCATCATCGGTGACGAATATCTTGATACCTATTGAAAGAAGTAATGAGATAAACAATCAGAATCTGCAATTTTCCATATCAAGCATGTCAAGTAAACTCAAAACAGATTGGATTTATTTCAACCAAAAATTATATATTTCCCTTTTAGAGGAGAAACTGACACATTCATTAAGATGGTTTAATACATATCGGTCGTCTGGCTCCGAACACGGTGTACAATTATCATTTTTCAATGGATGAAAGTTTAGATGCTATATAGGGGTAGGCAAGGCAACCCGATTGTGAATTCATTTCTGTCCATTATAAAAAAGTATTAAACAGTTCCACTGTCGAGTGCCCCTTCTTATCTTTATAAAAATTTCATTCATGATCGGAGTAGCCGTGCTGAAGACGAGGTCATGGAAACAGTGTATTATTATGCGCTATACATTACTTATGATTTTTTAATTACACTTTGAACAAATCCTGGGAAATGACAAATAATTATGCAATATGGGAATAGCTTCTTTACACATATTCTTAGGTTTTGGGTCTCATCTATCAAATGAAAGTAAAAGAAATTGACAGAATGTTACACTGTATTGAGTGAGCATTGTCCATTTTTGCAAAGCTCGCAGAGGGCAGAAATGCTTATTTTGACGCTGTGTCAAGGAAATAAGGCGGAGACAAACTGAACGTGCTGTACATTTCTCATAGAGTTCTTTTGTATTTTTAGCCAATTGAATTAAAATAGATGCAGTTAAACATTTTGTAACAACTTTTACATCCAAATTAGCATTTCAACCCTAGGTAAGCACAACCTTCACGTTTTCGTACCATTTGGATCTGAGGACATTACTACATGTAAACAAAGTTTATTTCAGACTTCTCTCCAGCATTTTTTCATAAATTTTGTATCATTTAAAATGGTTTTAATTAATTAATCGTTTCTCCACAATTTTTTTCAAGCTCGACAAAGATTAAGAATGGAAATGAAGCCTAAGCCATTTTATGTGAATCACAGCTCCGTGTAAAGCATATGGCATCACGATGGCCTCGGTGTGAGGGAGGAGGGGTGCAATTGCGCTCTATGAAGTGTTTCGGGCAAGGAAACAAGTTAAGAAGGGTAATAGATATCTGCAAAATCTAATTTCCAAGCTAAAGTCCATTGTGTTCTTCATGATTAACGTCTACTTTAACCATATATTTATTTCCATGTTATCCTAAATAAAGATGTTTAATAAATAAATGAATTAGTTATTTATCGCAGCAACTTATTTCATCAAAATGGAGACACATGTATTAAAAAAATTAAAAATGTGACATCATGTAATAACATAAGAAAAAGGAAAATGGGGGTGTGACATCATCAGCCCACCTAATGAGGTTCCTGACGATGGGCATATAACTGTTTTCACAAAATATTGATAAACTTTAAAAGTCAATAACGTCGTTACTTGTTATCCGATTTCGATGAAATTTCGAACATTTTGCTCTGTGAAGTTTACCACATTGATTTAGATATAAAGATTTTAAGCCCGGACCATCCCTTTAAGGAGGATCTGTACCAATTTTTAAAAGTGGAAAAGCTTCAGGATGTAATAAATATGTAATTTTACAAGATTATTTCTAAGTGTAAAATTTTTTGATATGCACTTTATGAATGCTGTACATTATTATCATTATCATTATTATTATTATCATCATTATCATTATTGTTATCATCATTATCATCATTATTATCATTATTGTTATTATTAATATTATTATTGTCATTAATGTTATTATAATTATTGTTGTTGTTGTTGTCATTATTCCACTCTTATATTCGGTTTTCTCGTTCTTTTTTTTTCTTTTTACTGCTTGAAAAACCATCTGCCCCTCCTGCGCCGCTACTCCATAAAGCATAAAGAATCAGAACGGGAATTAAAATATCGTTTAGCATAACTAAACAGCAAACTGGAGTGAATCGATCCCCCCCAAAAAAAAAAATGATAATAAATAGATACAAAATTAACAAAATAAATGAATGAATAAATGAATAAACAAAATTATTTTCCCAAATATAATTCTGTCAAAGATACAGGATCACCATGATCATTATCATTCACATTTGTAACAGGTGAAGTTATACACAATTTATGGGGGCCACTTCCATTGACGAGTGGATATCATGCGCGACCATGGGGTCTCGGAAAGCATCATAATCACGTAATTTCCATATTCTGAAAATGCACCCCTTAAGAAGTATTGGCGTGTGAAACCCTACCTTTAACAAGTATTGGAAACAAAACGATACTCTTGGCAAATATTCCCTGAAATGAACCCCTAAACAGGTATAGGAATATTTTATTGTGATGTCACGGGTCCTTCGCTCGTCGGTTTTACCTTTACACATTATTTGGTTAAGTACCACCCACCTTCTACACCTCGCGCAAATCGGACTCTAAACACGTAGTGTTGGGGCAATAAGGACATCCTTTATAAAACAATTTAATTTTGTTTTATCATCCCTGCAAATTTGACATTAAACACGTAACTTTCCTAGCGAAATACATGTAGATACCCTTTTTTATGATTTTTGTGTTCTGGACACCCTTATCACGTTACGTACGTAACGTGCCCTATCTTGAAAAAGTCATCTTTTTTACGTGTTTTTTTTTTTGGGGGGGGTTCGCGCATGGTATCCACTCGCCAATGTAAGTGCCCCCCCCCCCCGATGGCAACATAATAAGTAATAATTATCTCAATACATACTCTGAATGTCAACGGTTGAGATTGTCGTAATCTGTGTTGTTGAAGTGGAGATCGTTGTTGTAGTCGGATGTGCTGTTGAAGTAGGTGGCATCGGTGTTGTAGGTTGTGTTGTTGTAGTAGGTGGTAGCGTTGTTGTAGGTTGTGTTGTTGCAGTAGGGACTTTTGAAGTTGTAAGCTGAGTTGTTAAAGTAGGTACTGTCGTTGTATGTTGTGATGTCATAACTGTGGGTGTTGTAAGTAGTGTTGTTGTAGTAGGTCGCTGTGTTGTTGTAGAATGTGTTCTTGTAGTAGGTACTTTTGATGTTGTATGATGTGTTGCCTCAGTAGTTACTGTAGTTGTTGTTGTAGGCTGTGTAATTGCCTCAGTAGGTACTGTCGTTGTTGCTGTAGGCAGTGTTGCCTCAGTAGGTACTGTAGTGGTTGTTGTAGGCTGTGTTGCCTCAGTAGGTACTGTCGTTGCTGTTGTAGGTAGTGTTGCCATAGCGGGTGCCGTCGTTGTAGGAGGTTGTGTCATTGTAGTTGTGGGATAAGTTGTGGTAGGATGGGTCGTTGGAGTAGGCGGAGTCGCCGTTGTTGTAGATTGTGTGGCTGTGGAGGAAATCAGTGTTGTTGATGTCGTCGAGTGTCTTACTAACGGTGTTGTAGCCTGGCTTGTTGCAGTTTTTGAAACCGAGGATGTCGATGTTTCCTGATACTCGTCTACCAGTGTTGCTGATGTTGCTGCTGATGATGATGCTTGCTCTTGCAGTGAAGCTGTCTCCTGACTAATTGATGCTGTTGAAGTAGGTATAGAGGGCACAGAAGAAGCCCCCTCTTGTATCACTGTATTTACAGTATGAGAACAAACTGATATGTCTGCATCATATTAGGCCTATATGCAATAATACATTTCGTAATTAAATTTACGACTTTGAAAGTGGTGAAATCAATTGATAAAATACTCTAAAATACTTAACTCTTTGCATGCGATTTTGGAGGGATAATAATGACAATTTTTCCATGGTATTTTCCATATTGCACCATTGATATTTATTTTCATTATATAGATGTTATTCAAGAACTGTTGCCTTTTCGTAGCTTATCTAATTTGAAGTAAGGGGAGAAAACTAATTATTACGATTGTTGAATTTAATTGTACGAATGTGCAAAATTGCAACATTGGAGCAAAAAGGGTTAATATCTCAATGGTAAGGACAGCAATAATAAGTGTAATTTAATTTCAGTTAGAACGGAATGGTCTTACTTTTTTGCATCTTATTTCAAGTTTGGCCATCAAAACAGGTTTTTCATTCTATTTCATTCTACTTCTACATGCAGATCATATGATTTCTTAAGAAATCATCAAGATGAAAAAAAAACATAACTTACCTTGAGGTGGTAAACAAACATAGTGGATGAATTTACCATTATGAATGTTATTCAGGAGATTGTGATGCATAATGACTGGAACTGGTCGAATTATAGACGTGTCAGCCGATATGAATGGTCTGCAGATGAATGCGTCTGAAATATTGTATTAATAGGAAATTAAACGTCGGAATTACGTACATGTATATATCAATCTGAAAATAGCAAAAACAAAATATAGTAGTCGGGGCTGGCCCAGCTGCATTGTTCAGTAGGGGGAGGGGATTCATCCATATTAATTTCAGATTGACTGCTCGAAGAGCTGAGCCATGAGGGTTATTTATTTATTTATTTATTTATTCTTATTTATTTGTATATTTATTTATCTATTTATTATCATTATTATTTTTTTGGGGGGGGGGGTTCTCTAGTCATAAGGCCTGGAGTTTGAGTACTTGAAACTTTTTAACAATAAGATTTAGTATCTAATAAGGCCTACATAAATAAATAAGCCTCACTGTGAATATGTGCTGACCTGGAAACTTGATATTCTTAGCACTTGTTAAACTATGAACAGGATGCCTATGTCAAACAAAGCAATGTGATCGCAAAGCGCGAGTTGAAATCTCTTTATATGAAATTGGAACATTTTAAATAATTTTAGAATGTCACTTTGTTAATTTTCTATCATGTTCACATTTTCATTGTAATCAAATTATTACTTGCTTATCATGTATAAATGTATTATTATGAATTATAATCCTTCTTTGTTATCATGTATGTATTATTATGAATTGTAAATTAAAATGAGAGTGGAAAAAATAGATTCAAATGAAATTAAATCATAAAAATCAAATATTGCGTGCGCGAATTTATCTATATTCAGATCTGCAAACGGAACATTTTAAGCACTCTTATTGTAATCACGATGATGCGTACTCATTGATTGAACGAAATAACTTAATCTCAAAGGGAGAACAAATTCAGGGGAATGGGGGGGGGGTAATCTTTAGAAAGAGGGAGGAAAGGGGAGTTGAAAAAAAATGAATTAGAATACTTACATGTGATATCCAAATACGATACCTGTAGACCAAACATAATGAGCTGGTACAGGAACAAGCGGGAAAACTGTCAATAAACACAATATTTGGAATTAAAAAATGGTGTAATGTAAGATCAATTTAAATCCATATTAAGGAGTCAATCTTGAAATTTATGTTGAGCCATGATACGAAAAGTACCCCTTGCTGATGCAGTCACTCGCCTCCCCCATCAATGTATAACGTTTAATAATTAATGATAATAATAATAATGATAATAATAGTAATAATAATGATAATAATATGCCATTTAGATAGCGCAGTTGCAATGTGTATATACTCAACTGCACTTTGGATACTTGGTATATCATGATATATTTACCCCGGCTGTAGCTGAGTTGCCATATTAATAGACGCTAAGCTAAAGCGTTCAAGGAATAAATCCCACCAGGTACCTATTCACTTCACCTGGGTCGAGTGCAACACAATGTGGACAAATTTCTTGCCGAAGGAAATTACGCCATGGCTGGGATTCGGACCCACGACCCTCGATCTGTTTCAAAGTCCGGAGACTGTATATAAGCCACAACGCTCCACAAGGGACCAACATTTTCATGATTGTGTTGAAAATCCTTTGTTTGTGGACATGGTAAATTGAAGATGAGCGCTTAAACAAATTATAACAATCCCATGTTTTTTTTGTTTGTGAGTAAAAAAAAAAGATTGAAAAACACACGTTTGAATACAGGATCCTACAACACATACTATAAGATTGTAGGTGTTTTTTTTTCAATATTATTATTGACCACTACAATTCGAATTAGTGGCTTCTTTGACGAAATTTTACTTAATTCGTTTCTCTGTGGGGGAGATCACGAAAGTCCCTGTGCTTACTGTTCTCATTTCAAACAACTAGCAATATTTATGAAACACTTTTCTAATGCACCAAAAATATTATTTACATGGATGCAAACTATCTAAATAACTTACCATCTTTAAAACGTTTGAACGTATATCTCTATTCGTAATCATCTCAGTTCGAGAGTGGCTGACAATTTTCTTCTGAATTGGTGATTTCGACAAGTATTACAGGAAACATTTCAAAGAATCTCCTAGTTTTAAATGGTGCCCAACTTGACCCTTACTTCAAGCTTAAACGTCATAGCATTGAGCACATCCCTGTTTATAGACATTATCTTTGCGTACAACTTCTCTTGTGTTTTTCTTGTGTTATTTATGACTATCTGCTAATTAGATATATTCATTATATAAAACTCTTATTCATTGCAGGTTTTCTCGTTATAACGACCATCTTGTTCTTTTGAGGCGCTGCGAGACAACCATTCCTTTCGTACCTTATCTCGTTTTGTCCGTTCTCGTTAGTAATAATAGAGTTGATTACCCAACCTCGCACGATACCGGAAATTAAAGAAGCAAGGTTATTGATACATTTAGGAAAATATATTTGTCAAATGAAAAACCAGTCACAAGTTAAATGTTATCAAGTTCCTTCGAATTTATAACCCCGCAATAATGAAAGTGGGTTATCAATCGATTTTTTTTATGTGGATGGCTAATCAAAATGGTTTCTATTATTAGTATCATTGTTCCCGTAATTCGCAAAGTTTGAATTCTATGGTTTAAACAATAGTAAAAAAAAATAAAAGCTATCATATTAAATGGATGGAAGATCGGATTCTTCTCATATGATCTTTCGAATTCTTAAACCTTGTCTCTGTTGGACAGAGGCAAGGAGATGATGAAACCTATACATCGCAATACGCAGCAGGATTATTAATCTAGGGGGCAAGTAGGGAGCAAAAGAATATTGGAAGGGGGCAAAAGCGGATAGGATTTTTTTTTTGGGGGGGGGCATATTTTTACAAAATTGAGCTCAAAGCCCGAGCTTATATTTTTAAAATCCTCACCTGAAAAGGGACTTGTGACTCATAAAAATGATACATTTCTCACCAAATGAATTATGCGAGCGAGAGGCGCGAGCTGGAAATTGATTCTGCATGAGCTGATAACTAGACGTTCTAAGAACTTTTTGTAACAAAGGACAGAAATCATTATTGATGCGAGCAGATTTGATATTCCGAGCTCTGTCTTATCTCCGTCCCTATCCCTTAGCTCTCTCTTTATCCGTCTCTCCTCCTCCTTCTCCATCTCCATATCTCACCCATTTTGCACCGGCCCCTCCCCCCCCCCTCTCTCTCTTTCTCGCTCTTCATACATAGCTAGATTTTCTGTTCCATTAAGATTTAGGGGAATTCATTTCAAGAAAGCATGCGAAATAGGCCTCCCTTAACCCTAAAACGACTGGGGGCCATGATGCCTTCTCCCTCCCCTCGACTCTTCGCGCGATATTTTCGAAACGCAAAAAGATAGCGCCGCAAAATTTAATTACTTTTTTCTTTGACGTCTCGCGCGACTTTTGAGACCAAATTCGCGACATACAGGTATGGCATCGCGACGTCACGTGACTTTTTACAAGACAATGTCATGCCGAAAATGACTCAATTTTATACTCTGGGTAAAAAGTCTATGGGAGATTAAATTCATAAAAGGGCGATTATTTTTCGTTCTAATTGGTCTGCTTAATTGATTTAGGGTTTAATTTAGTTGCTGAATGGTCTGTAATAGTTTCCATTGAAAAAAAACAATGAAAACAATTAGATCACAAAGATGACAACTGCAAAAAAGACGAAAATCTGAAGTGAAATTGGGTGTTAAATTTGCAAATAATGTTTTTCATGAATAAAATTTGCATATTTTATTCATAATGAATAAGAAATTAGTCATTTTCAGAATTCCTTATTATACTAGCATGTAGTTTATGTGGTAAGGAATGTACGTGCCGAATTTCAGCGCGATCGCGCGAACGGCGGCCGAGATCAGACGGCTTCAATACATCTAAAATAGCCCAGTCATTTTAGGGTTAAAGGTGCAAAAATGCGCTCTCCATCTCCTATCATTTCCCTCGGGGTAACAACATTCATGATAGTTCAAGTTGCATGAATATAATCACAGGCATAATAGACAATTTGGAAGCTATTGAATTTGAATTCAATATTTACCATATTTCCATCCGGTCCAAGGGGGGGGGGGGAATCAAGATTAATACAGTAAATACTTTCCATATGTGTACAAAACAGAAACGAAAATATTACTTGGAATAGAATTATGAGAACTGAGCAAGTCATTCATAATGAGAAATGGGACATCGTATTGACTATATTGATAGACACTACGTAACCAACAATGAAATTTGTGCATGGTAATGGACGACTGTCATTTGCATGACAATTCACCAGGAATCTCATCATCGGGATGGTGATGAGGAGGAAGAGAGTGGTGGTGGTGGTGATGATTTTTAACTATAACAATTATGAATTTATAACAGCAGCAGCAGCAGTAGTAGTAGTAGTAGTAGTAGCAGCAGTAGTAGTAGTAGTAGTAGCAGCAGCAGTAATAGTAGTAGTAGTAGAAGTAGTAGTAGTAGTAGTAGTACACTCTTAAAAAGGATTGGTCAAAATGACCAATCTGTTGGTTAATGTGTCCGACCGATAAAATTGGTCAATATCAACCAAAATATTGGTCGATTTGAACCAAAAATTTGGTTGCCTTTGATCAATTTTATCGGTCTGACACATATTAACCAACAGATTGGTCATTTTGACCAATCCTTTTTTAGAGTGTAATAGTAGAAGTAGTAGTTGTAGTAGTAGAAGTAGTAGTAGCAGCAGCAGTAGTA